>NW_008795319.1:980670-992128 GCF_000699145.1 Aptenodytes forsteri | reverse complement strand
TAGCAACAACTAAAACATCAGTGTGTTATCAACTTTGTTCTCATCCTAAATCCAAAACACAGCACTGTACCAGCTACTAGGAAGGAAATTAACTCTATCCCAGCCAAAACCAGGACAATATATTCTAGCGTATTGCTAAATGATGCAACATTTCAAGAGGCATTGCTTATTCTACTATCTCAGACACAAATATTATGGTCAACAGTCATCCCTGTCCTTGATGTTGAAAACTATTTATGTAAGACTGACAACAGAATTGTACGTCATTACAAAGAAAGGAATTTCATGTGATTTTCATTTCTTGCTTTTTTTTCTCTTTTGATGCAATTTTCTGAGTTGTTGCCACAGATTCTTTTCTCACAATTTGAGAAGGCTCTCATGTAGATATGTTAAGTCCCATTATAGCAGAAAAATCATTAGTTAACACAAATCTTTCTCATACACTTATTTGTTGCAGCTTCTTCATTATAAATTGAGGTCAGTAGTCTGAACAAGTGGATCATATTATCCACTTACAAAGCTTTTTATATTTCAAGCTCTTATACCTAATTTATCTTCATACTCCCCTATGAAATAGGCACAGTAATTAAGTATGATTATGCTCATTTTCCTAATTAGGTATCAAGTTGCCTCAATGTTAAATATCTTCCATAAGGTTATACAGTGAATGAAAAGCGGGAATTCTTACCCTTCCCCAGTGCTTGACTACAAGTTCATGGGCATCTGGGAACACACCTAAAAGTTCATGGGGAGCTGATTTGATTTTTCTTTATGAGGAACATATTTAGTCATCAGCACTAAAAGGGTTAAAACAACATCACCATCAAACATTCCTAGTCATGTGATGCAGAACCCCTGTGTGACTGTCCCACTCTTGCCCTCATCCAAACTATCTGTCCTGTCCATTCCCAAAGAAAGAGATAAACTATGCACTTTTTAGTTTCCCCCCTGCATAAGCAAAATGCAAAATATGGAGAAGTTGAAACATATGTACAAATCACTATGCAAAATACATTATTTTATTTCTACTAATTATCACATTAGCCTTTTTTTTTTTTGCTTTTTTAGCCTACTTACAAAAGTAATTATTAAAAGGCTGGAAACAGATAGAGGAAACCACTCGCAGAAGCATAGTTTAAGCATCAGACTTCCTGCACTGACCATTGGGTCAAAGCTATCATTATAATTGCAGACTGCACTGACCATTGGGTCAAAGCTATCATTAGCATAATCCCCCCCCAGCCAGTGGAGCTTTCACAAATGTGAATAACAGTGTAAAGGGCAGGTACATTATTTATAAATTAATTTCCCCTGGCCCTGAATAAAAAGATAATAATCATAAAGGGCACATTTTTCCTCTTATTCATTCAATCATATCAGTTAAAATATCAGTTTACAAAGCACATAAAGTTTAATTTGGATCCAATGGAATATAGCAAGCACCGCTTGCTCTCTTGGACTTTTACTCCCTGGTTCCTATTATCCCATCAGTAGGTCTTAAAGCCAACCTGTGTTTCCAGACTCGGGCTTTATAGGGAAACTCTCCTAGTTTTCACATTGCTGAATTCTGTGGCCTGACTCACACATCACACATCAGTCACGTGTATCACAAAGATGAGCATACCAAACTTTCTTTTTCAAGAATAGGAAAAAAAGCATATCTAATATCGAAAGTGCAGACATGAAAAATCATTTTTCATGAAGAAATGGCCATCCTCTTTTCTACAGTTCTGTTTTCTTTTTAAACAAAGTTACGTTAGCCATTTGTTAAAGAAATGAACAATTGGGAAAAAAGCATTGAGACATTTGGATCCAAATTTGTTACATCAGATATTTTGAATGATTCCAAAGAGAGAATGACTGAGTTACAAAGCTGAGTTCAAGCGACAAATTCAAAGTAGGGTTCTCATTTTTAATGGCATATCCTAGACAAATGGTTCCAGTTATCTCTCTGTAAGACACAATAAATGACGAAACAAATTCAGGTTTGATAGCATTATTAGTCACACTTCCATGAAGACACCAACTTCCTATATTAAGCCACACCAGTCAGAGGCCAAAGATGAGGATACACACTATTAAACACCAAAATCTAGGAGGAGTTTCTAATAGCAGAATGGGTATCAGCTGGTGGTAGAAGAACCCCCCGGGCGTCCCCTCCTCTTCTGGCAGTGAGGGTTCGGTGGTGGTGGGACTGCTGCCACACAGCTCTTGCCACGGGGTGCCTGTGTCCCAGTATGCAAAGAAGGAAAGTGTTTACCTTTGCTGCTCATTAGCTGTCTGTAATGAACTATGGAAAAGAAGACAAGAGTTTGTGCTAGGGCATTCAGAGGACTCAACTCCACCTGTTTAGATTCCATTATGTTGTTGAAAAGCTTGTCAATGGTCTTTGTCTTTTAAGGCCTAAAACACAGGCATCCAAATTTCTCTGTTGAGATTCTATTTATTACTTTTATCATCAGTCTTTGATATTGAAATGTTATCCATACTATTTTTCTCATGTGAAAAATCTTTGTTCACAGATAAGACACAGTAAGCAAAAAGCTCCCAGCCTTTGTTGATGTTCATTCTTTTTCTATAACTACCTAATCTCTTTCAGAGGTATCTAGTATCTGCCAGAGGTATTTTTTATCCTTACTTCAGAGGTACTTCTGAAGATAACGTGTTGTTAGCTTTGGAATGTACTAATTACACAAGCACAAACGGAATTTCAGAAACTTCTGGGGCCAATATGCTTTCAGACTGCCCTATAGGGGATGGCCTCCATTTGCATAGTGGGTTGTGGTTTTTAAATTTTATTCCAGAGTTAGGATGAAATGAAAATACTTGTTAGGATACTATGTATACTGAGTCAATGGATGAGGTGGACAAAGGATGGGGAAGAATTTCTCCTGATGATACTACCTTTCTTCCCTTCACAAATGTACACTGAGGAATTGTTCCCCCATTAAAAAAATAAAAAATGTTACAAAAATAAGAAGAGTTTTATTTAAATAATCTTAACAGTGACAACTTTCTCCTTATGAGTATTAGTATGTCTTCTAAACGTCTCTCTTCTCAAAAAGCTTACTTGTAATTTAGGCACAACCATTTCACTCAGACTCACCATCAGGCAATAGCTGTTACAGTAGCAAGAAAACTTACTGATCATTCTAATTAAGTTACCCAATAATGCTAACAATTAGTGATTTAGGTCACTGCTGTATGATTACTGACTGGTTTTTTTCTCATAAAACTATGAAACATACAGATTTATGGGTAGAGCAACCATAGGTTAAGCAGGTCTGATGTTGGTTAATAAAATCTAAAAATAATTAGAAAAAATATTCTCCATGCCAGATTTATTTTGGCACGAACATGCATGAAGATTATGCTGTGTAGTTAGTGCCAAGCTGGATAGCTTTGTACACTAATTCCAAAATGAGGTATAGAGTTTATGACAACCATCTGCTGAGATCTCTTCCCCATCCTGCCCAAGTGAAATTAAAATATTGATCAAAACAGTTTCTTTGTGAAACTGGAAAATTTAATAGTAAAGTTGTTACCTACACTTGCATATAACAATGTCTGCCTTCTCTTTATAAATTGTGGATGATAAAACAAGAGTTTTCTACATGTAAGATCAAGTCTGCCTTTTTCTTATTCAGCGTTCTTGAATACTGAAAGCCATAGACACCAAAATTGAGAGTAAGGCAGAGTTAGCTCTAAAGTTGTAACTACAATCCTGAACTTTTTCCTGCTCAGATTTATCTGATCTTGAAGACAACAAAACTTCATGTGTTCCCAATACTTTTGTCCCAAAGTTCACCAGAGCACAGACTTTTGTGCTGGCAACCATTCACAACCGGCGCAGGCTTAAATGGTATGAGCTCTTCAGCTTGATTTCTGAACACCAGGTCTCCCTTAATTGCAGTGCCTTGAGAGGCTCTGTCTAGTATATATCAGAACACACTCAATACACGTTTACAGCATCAGGTGTCACACAAAACGCACCTGTTGGTGTTGCTCTCTTTAAACTGCAAAAAGCAGCAAGAGAGAATACTGCACATGAAGAAACAGCTTCCCTGTTGGAGCTTCTGCTCTGGGAGTCTGGGATCAGCTTTGCTTGATGGAGTTCAGAACCACATTTTGTCATTTCCCAGGAGCGTATGTTAATGGTCAAAGCATACACTAGGAGATGAACAGAACAGCGTGGAGGAGAGAAGACACATCCCACTCTATCTGTTGCACTAATACAACCTGCAGGTAAGAATTTAATATCCCCTAAACTGAGGACCACTCTCTGGATATGCGTTTTAACCTCAGTATTAAAGTAGTAACATTAGCTAAAAGTTAATTCTTCTCCTTGTCAGTTAGAATTTATTAAAATTACTTTGAAAAGATAATTCCTGTACTCTGCCTTATGCTTTCAGGACTTTTTATATATTTACATTCAACAATGAGCCCAGAGTGGAAGGGCCACCCTATCAACACTCCAGACTCCTGTTAGAGCTTCCTTTTCTCTTTGTTCGGGGAATATTTCCAGTTTCCCTAAGCTTGAAATATAGCAAGTAGAATAATGAAATACCTATCTCTATTTTTGGACTACTATGCAACACTCATAGCTTCTCTACAAGCAACTGGAGGTGAAGGCCTCCAGACATGACAGGTTTACAGAATACAAGCATGAATTAATATTACTCATACTAAACTGAGAAGAGATGTTTGATTTGCTTTAATTTTCTCTAAATAGTTTAATAACTATGGATATGTTCAATGATTTAAAATTTATTTAAGAATTACTAGAGAATAAAGGGTGGAGAACAGTTACTCACTGGCACAAAGAACTGCATACCCCTACAGTTCATTCTTACAATTACTTGATTCAGTTCTCCCCAAGGGATTTCACAGCTGCCAGCAATGTTTTGACATCGTAAATAAAAAAGTATGGGGTGACTTCTGTATGTTCTTTGTACTCTTAAATGGTAGATATAAGAATTTTACAGGAGTCTACAATTGCTAAAACAAATATTAATATATATTCAATAAAATACAATATATAATCACAAAAGTAAAAATAGGCTGCTAGTGCATTCTGGAAAATCTGCAGACAAAAATTCTATATTAATTAACTAGCTGTTTTATTTAATTTCTACATGAATTTATAGATAATAAAATAAAATATATGCTTTATATTAATTTTAATATGTCCATAGACAGGGTGGAAGAATGGCTTTTTCAACAAGAGCCCTTGTCAGTCAACTGCACGGATTTAATAGTGCTCAGGGTACATTGTGTACTGAAAAACATTGCTTGTAGAACCGTTGTTTTATCAGCTACAAATGTTAGAAACTATACAGTGAATGAGAAAGGAGAGCATGGGATAGACAGATCAGCTGGACTGGGCAAGTCAGCTATGCCAAGTCTTATTCTTAGGGGTTTCAGTTTCTAAACTGAGATTCCCAGAACTTGACTTAATGTCATGCAGCAACCAGAACTGCAATCAAAGTCAATGAGACCCTTGCTACGATGAACAGTTTTCTCAAAACACTTAATGTTGGATTCTCTGGTCAATGAGATTAAAAGTATCTCAGATTAAGTGCTCCACAGGAGTGAAAACACCGACCCTAATCCCAAACAGCTCAATATGAAGTGACAGTTAAAAAGCCAGAAAAGCTTCAGAAATCATCAAAAAGGGTACTGAGAAAAAGACAGTTGATTTTACTCATGTAAAATCCTGTGTACCAAGTGAAATTCTGGTCTGCCCATCTCAGGATGGATGTAATGGAGTTGCATGGAGGATGGATAACTATATAATGGAGGATGTAACTGAGAGATGGTACAAAGGAAGGTAACTAAAATGAACCAGGGGATGGAGCAGCTATCTTATGAGGTAAGACTTCAGACACCTGGACTCTTCTGTTTAGAGAAGTGAATGGTCACAGAATCACAGAATGGTTGAGGATGGAAGAGACCTCCAGAGGTCATCTGGTCCAACCCCCCTGCTAAGCAGGACCATCTAGAGCCAGTTGCCCAGGACTGTGTCTAGATAGCTTTTGAATATCTCCAGGAATGGAGACTCCATAACCTCTCTGGGCAACCTGTGCCAGTGCTCATTCACCCTCACAGTGAAAAAGTGTTTCCTTAATTTCAGAGGGAACCTCCCATGTTTCAGTTTGTGCCCATTGCCTCTGGTCCTGTCACCGGGCACCACTGAAAAGAGCCTGGCTCTGTCTTCTTTGCACCATCCCTTCAGGTATTTATATGCATTGATGAGATCCCCCTGAGCTTTCTCTTCTCCAGGCTGAACAGTCCCAGCTCTGTCAGCACCTATTCATATGAGAGATGCTCCAGTCCCTCAGTCATCATCATGACCCTTTGCTGGTCTCTCTCCAGTATGTCCATCTCTCTCTTGTGCTGGGGAGCCCAGAACTGGACACGGTAAATATTGAAGGGGATAAGACTGAGGTTTACAAAATAATGAAATAATTTGACCATGGATAAACTGAGTAAGGAACTGTAATACACCAAATCTCTCTCCTCCCCCTGCCCACCTCCCCCAACGGAAGTCGCAGAGGGCAGTCCACTGAGCTAGCAGGAGCGAGGTTTAAACAGGTGAAAGAAAATATTTTACACAACAGGTAGGGAATTTCTAGAACTTGTTTTCACAGGAACATGCAGAAGCATGTGGTATCAGCAGATTAAAAATGGGATAAGACCATAAACAATTGCTACATTTTGGAGTTGTTGTTAATAACTCTTTGCTGAAATCCAGACTGGCTTATTTCTTTCAGGATGCTGATGAAAATTCAAAACAGTACTGCTCGTAACGGAACATAGCAATATTTTTTAACTTTAATTTCTTTTGTTACTTAAATGCAACAACATTTTCACAAGCTACAGCCAAAAACAATACAACAAATTTAATGTCTCTAATTTTGATTTTTCTGTATATGTTTTTAATGGTCCTTTTACAAGGCATGCAGATTGTTTTCACAAGAACAAGTCAGCATTGGCAGGGAGATATAGATTACCTGCATTACTCTCTTCCATCTCTAAATCCCACAACATTATAATTAGCATGTTAGTTTTCGTGCTGAGTGTTTTCCTATTAATGGTATTACTCAAACAAAAAAATTCAAAGTAATTAAAATCAGGAAAAACTCCAGGTTTCTGTGAGGCTTTCCTTCTAGAGCACTGGTACTCCTCTATCATGCCTTCAGAACTTTCCATTTCAACCATTACGTTTTATCCTTCAAAGACTTTTCTGCTATTTCCCTTGAGTTTTTGCAATTAGTACAGAACTTGGCATCTAGAATGGTTGGAAGAGGCAGGACTTTAGAACACTGATGTGCTCTAACAACTGATATAGCAGTGAGAAGAAAGAAAAAATTGCAAAATACCACGTTTCTACACTTTTCCTGTACAAACAGTAGTTAAATTTGTAGTGGCCCTGAACACAAAAAACATAATCAAAAAAATGAAAGGTTTTTTTTTCCTTTTCAGTGATAAATTATGTGCATATAGCTAAAAGAAACACTTGCATTTCAAATTGCCTTGCACAGTTTGCTTGCAGATACTACATCCATAAGGATATAGGTACCTGGCTAATCTTAGGCAGGTTAATTCCTGAAATTCTGGCTTTGGTAATTTTATCTTTTGGTATTCACACCTTCAATCATTATCATCAATATAACTATACAACACATGCAACCAAGAGAAAATTAAGGAAATCCTATTTTGCTTCATCAATCTTCAAAAAATAAAAAGGTAAATATCAGTTGAATGTTGATCCCTCACTTCTCAGGATGATACACATACAATCCAGAATCCTTAATCAAAGTGTGCTGATTTCCAATTTGGATTTTGCATGTTATCTAGGGTTTGAGGAACTTAAAAATTTAAGCAAATCTTGAGAGCTGGGAAGCCTCAAGAACAAACATGAATGAAAATATTTCATCTCAGCTTGAAGAGAGTGACAAGAGTGCGGTTCAGCTGTTTTCAAATTATGTGACAGTGCTGAAGGACTACTCTAGAGAATTATTGTTTTTTTAATATTGCCTTGCTCAATACATCCCAAGTGGGTCTGAGAGAAAAGTCACAGCATAAAAGGCAGAAAATGAAAATTTCATTGTGACAGAGAAATTTTTCACATGGGAAACATTTTCAAGCTTTTTCATTCCCAGCTGGCTGTAGAGAATTATAAGTTATCAGAAACCTCTTATGATACTATCTATTGTTAATGTTTTTAATATCTCCCACAGTAAAAACTGTGAAAGCAATCAAGCCACTGACATTTTCTTTCCTCTTTCACTACCGCTTTTATCTGATTAAAACATAAATAGAGATACCTAAGCCACCCAGAAAAGATAAAACAGGCTTTTATCTTTTTTGTGAGCCTGCTTACATCCCGAATTGTTTTGGTTATCATTTTTGCACAATAATGTCCCTCTGCTGTATGCTACACTTTTAATATTTCAGGATTGATAGGTTGTCTTTTCTTGGGTTAGTGCGGGGCTTAATTCTTGTATATGGGGCTCCTCGTGCTGACTTGACTCATCTTGGTCATGGTCAGACTGCCATAAAAGAAAATGCTAAAAAAATGTTCATTCAAAAAGTGGAACATTTAAAGTTGCTGAAAGTAGCAGAGCTCCCCCAGACATCCAGAAGAACTCCTTTCTACCAGCCGAGGCCTCCTGGTACCCATCACACCCATCTGAGAATGAAAGTGGTTGTGGGTTTATGTGCTAGGTCCTGAGACTATTTTGGAAACCTGTTTTTTGTGAATGACGAATGACATATGGGATTATAAATAGTCACTATGAAAACCTCTGTATTGCTGAAAAGCTCCGTCCACGCATATTTATCACGTGCTGGCAGATTTAGGTCATACCTCTGCCAAAACAGGGACAGTGATGAATTCCCCCCAGCCTGCGATCACCTGTTCAGAATTGAAGGCCAAGTTTGCTTGATTTTAAGCCCATGTCGAGCAAATCAGTGAGGGTAACTGCAGTCATACAAGGCTTCAGAAAGGGTCTCGGGGTTTTTTGACGAAGAAGTACAGGAAAGTTCAGGCAAATCAATTAAGAAGTCATGACAAGGCACAGAAAATGTCTGCGTGCAGAATTGTATTCAGCTCTTTCATTCCCGATTTAGAAGAAATCCATAGAGGAACTTCGCTCTATACCTGTAGTTGATTCACCTCTATCTCCTTCCCTAAATGTTCCTGTGTAGTCAAGATTTGAGATTCTTGGATGAAAAACATTATAACATTATAATTAGTAGACTCAGCTACATAACATTACAAAGGCAATACACTCTACTCACAATATAATCTAATCAAATGAATGAGATATCTTAGGCTCTTAATTTCTTCAAGTGCTCCCCCACCTTCCGACGACTTCTATTGTCTTGTTTCATTTATGTGATGTGAAGTATCATGGTCACACGTTACCGGGAGGCAACTCAGCTTCATGTTTATTCACAGGTCACAGACCCAGGGAGTATCTGAGAAGTCCTCTGTCAACAAACTAAACCGTACCTTGAAGCAAACAGCACAATGACTAAGCGCTGAGCATAGTCTGAATGTGTTTCATGTGGCAGAGACTACACTTTTTCAGATACATTCTGTGCCTAATTCTGTGTCTGAATATATTAAAAAAATCTGGCCCGTATGTCAGCTCACTTGAGTCTGCAAAGATCTCTTGAGATCAAGAAGCAATGATTCACCAACCGAAGTACTAACCTCATGGCTGCATCCCACCTGAATGAAATCTTCAGCCTAGAACAGCACATACAAACACCTCTGCTGCCTTTGTTTACAGATAACACTTTCTTGGCAAGTCCTGCTGAAATTACTCATGTCAGTGGCCCAACCGACTTTTAAGTCTGTAGCTACTAGAACAAAAACCCAAATGGCGACATTCATTTTCTGAGACCATCACCTGTAAACCAAAATTTTGGAAAATGATTTAAGCAACAAGAAGAATATGCTCCTTTATTAATGCAGGCTGTACTAGTACACTTCACTTAATCAGGACGCAGTTAATTACGAAATCTGGTTAATTGGGACATTTCCTAGGGAGCTGAATTAAACCAAATGAGTTTTGACTGGCAAGGGACAATGGTTAACTGGGATGATAATTCCACTTAATTGGTATGCCTGCAGGCAGTTAAGTGGTCTGTGAGGCTCAGAGGCTAGTAACAGCCTTTCTTTCCTCAACACACCTGTGCCCATCCAAAATCAGTAAAACAAAATGGTTTTAATGCCCCCATGTACGCATTAAGCATTGCTCAAATGTTCACTCTCTTCAAGAGGTCATCATCGTAAGACTTTTAAGGAACTTGGTAGTGCTAAATTTTTCCAAATACATTTCATCTCAGAGTAAGGAAATAAATAAGCAAGATTTCTCCCTTGTGTTGGAATATTTTACTGCCAAAGTTTCTCTCAGCCATCAGACTCTAATATTGGAAAATTAAAAAAAAAAAAGAAAAGAAAAGATGTGAGAGTTACTTCTAGTACAAAACTGTATTTGCCGTTCACAGTCATCTTGCCTTGAGATAATAAAAAGCAGTCTTCATTTTTCCCTCTAGCAGAAAGAAATGTAAGACTTGGTTTCCTTTGCTCCCCATGGAGTTTTGCTGAACTAAATCCAGCCTTGCTGACTTCCACCTGAAACTTCACCATAAAAGCCCCAAGGTAACACTCCTACATCCTTGGCCCCAGAGTCTTCTGTTCGCCACCTTCCCCAAACACACTGGCTGCATTGCTTCAGATCCCTCCCAGGCCATCAGCCCATGTCTTACCCAGCTCACTTCTGTACTGCAAGCGTGCCTCCAGCTGCCTCGACTATTTGGCTCTTAAGATGGCATGATGGATTGTGGTGGGTTGACCCTGGCTGGATGCAGGAAGCCACTCTATCACTCCCCTCCTCAGCTGGACAGGGGAGGGAAAATATAACAAAAGGCTTGTGGGTCAAGATAAGGACAGGGAGAGATCACTCACCAATTACCGTCACGGGCAAAACAGACTCAACTCGGAAATTAATTTATTACCAGTCAAATCAGAGAAGCGTACTGAGAAATAAAACCAAATCTTAAAACAGCTTCCTGCTACCCCTCCCTTCTTCCCAGGCTCAACTTCACTCCCAAATTCTCTACCTCCTCCCCCTCAGCGGTACAGGGGGGTGGGGAATGGGGGTTGCAGTCAGTTCATCACACATTGTCTCTGCCGCTCCTTCCTCCTCAGGGGGAGGACTCCTCACACTCTTCCCCTGCTCCACTGTGGGGTCCCTCCCACGGGAGACAGTTCTTCATGAACTGCTCCAACGTGGGTCCCTTCCCCGGGGTGCAGTCCTTCAGGAACAGACTGCTCCAGCGTGGGTCCCCCACAAGGTCACAAGTCCTGCCAGCAAACCTGCTCCAGCATGGGCTCCTCTCTCCACGGGGTCCCAGGTCCTGCCAGGAGCCTGCTCCAGCA
>NW_008795319.1:954208-980523 GCF_000699145.1 Aptenodytes forsteri | reverse complement strand
CTCCTCCCCCTCCTTCTTCACTGACCTTGGTGTCTGCAGAGTCGTTTCTCTCATATATTCTCACTCCTCTCTTCTGGCTGCTGTTCTCAGCAGTTTTTTTCCCCCTTCTTAAATACGTTATCCCAGAGGCGCTACCGCCGTCACTGATGGGCCAGTGGCAGGTCCGCCTTATAGCCGGCTGGCATTAGCTCCATGGGACATGGGGGAAGCTTCTAGCAGCTTCTCACAGAAACCACCCCTGTAGCCCCCTGCTACCAAAACCTTGCCATGCAAACCCAACACACGGATTTACTGCCGCTACGTGATGTTGTTTGGGAAAGCTAAAATGCATAAATGTTGACTGGAATGTTTATCTTAAAAAGTTAAAGTTTTCCTTGATGGAGATACTATTTTGAAACTCATCTTGACCAAGAAACCAGTTTTCGCATAGCATGTAGACACTATCTTTAAAGTCTGTACTCCTCCAATTTGTTTGAAATTTTTCGATTTCAAATTTTCTGACTGACACATAGATACCACAGCTACGTTAGTCTCGTTTCTTTAAGGAAATTGGAGAAAAATACATTTCTCACTATTTTTTCCCTTACTGTATCATAGCAGAATGCTTAATTTAAAATTATAAAAAGAAGTTAAAGACTTAATGGTAAGTTGGGCAAGCTTTCACATAAACTCCATCTTTTCCTGGAGCATATGAACTAACAACACTGGAAAGTCGGAGAGAAAAATGATAAAGCAATCACCAAGTATCTGAAAATTAATACACTGTGATGTGTATTTATTGCACGAAAGAAAATAATGAAATTATTAAGAGTAAGCTTTCAATATTTAATCAATGTTAGAATCTAGTTAAAAAGACAATCGTTACCACTTATGTGATTCACTAAAACTCTGTTGCTGATGGGCAATTTAAAAATGTCTACAACTGTAAACATCCCTGTGTATGAAGGGAAATACTATTTTCACAATATTTCTTTCTTTGGGATGTCTGTATAATTTGGACAATTCTGTATCGGCCAATCATCTTCTAGAAGATGCTTCCTACATCCCTTTGGTAAGTGTAGTCCTACAACTTGAGCCAGTGTGTTAGTATGCCACTGTCTGGCTCTACCAGTTCAAGATCTAAGTCTATTAAGAAAGGAACTATATAGACTATTACAGGGGGGAAAAAAGGGGAAAAAAGTGGTGGTCGGGAGGTTTTTATATGTCCTTCCCTATAAAGTACCCTATTTCTTCCCAGGGACCTTTTCAGGAAGGGAGGAAATAGGAGCCTGTTCCCAACCCCGGTCACATGAACTTCATGAACATGAAATGTCATTAGCAGCACTCTCAAAAATCTCCTGAGGATATAATCTCCAAATCATGCTTTTTAACTGGAAAAGAGACTGTTCAGTTGTTCACTAATTTATATTTATGACCTTACAATGTATAAATTTAACTAGCAATTTTACAAAAGGGGAATATAACTAAGCAAACCCTATTAAAGTAATGAGACAAAAAAGAGTGCTTTTTATTAAAATCAATGCTATATGGCAGTGTCAGGCTCCATCTTTTCTAACTTAACCTTGAAGAAAATAAATTGCTTCTCTGATTTTAATTCAACTAGCAATTCTCCACTAAAATATCTCAGCCCTAAAATATCTAAAGCTTTGCAGGGGATCTTGTCACCATCTGCAGAGCTGTTCTTTGTAATGTTGTCTGCTTTTCTGAGTGCAATGAGTAAACATTCAAAGCATGAAGAAATTATTGTAATAGATCCCTGACTTCTGGGCTGTTTATCAGTGCTATGACATCTGTCCATGGACACAATGTAGTCACCTTTATCCCTTATTCATACACATAAACCTGGAAATCCTTTCCTGCTATACACAGCCCACAGTAAAGATCCAACACAAAAGAAAGCAAGTCTTGCATTTCCCTGGGACATAATCCCAGGGTCTCACTCTGTTAACACTGTTACCAGAGGAGTTTGTACTCAGTGGAACTCCACACTGATCAGTTCCAGCAAAAACTTTGGTATGATCCTAGGTCAAAATGTAATTTAGTTATTCACCTTGTCCAGTTTCAATTATTTCCCACAAATTAAATATATCACCAGGCAGCTTTAAACTGCATTATGCAGCTTGGAATGGCATAATTTTCTTACTCTTTTCCCCAGGCTCAGAAAAAGAAGTCAGAATTACCGTTTCAAAAATGCAGTGAGACCATAGTTTGAGAAGCCTTTTAAATCCTTTTTCTTCAAAAAAGCAAAGGACCTCTATAGAAGACTTGGGAAAGAATAAATATACATGAAAACACAACAGAGAAGATCACTGAACTTCTGAAAAGACCCTGTAGTCAAATTGTCATTCCCAGGAGGAGACAGAGTCCCAAATGAATAAGTCCCAGGAGACTGATAAAGAGAGCCACACTAACTCATGAGATGTCCATCTCTCATTCTCCAAAACCAGGTAAACTGCAACGTTATTAAGGGCAGTTTCTGCTGATAAGTACTCACTGTAATTTCCTTGATTACCTACCTAAGCATTCCTGGATCATGCTAGTTAAATTGTTGCAGACCTGTTCTGAACCAGGAATCTCTAGCAACTCTATCCTGCTATGTTCTCCTTTCCTTTCCTCTGGCAAGTATGAGCGGAGCCTGCCTTGCCTCTCATCCATCCATTGCAGGGGAAGCTCATTCCAACCCTCTTCTTTGACACTGAAATAATTTCTTTTCCACCTTTGTTTTAAAGTTTTATATCCACGATCTCCCCAGACTGCAGTTGCCTAGAAGACTCTCTCAAGAAATTCTGCAATGGTAAGTAATGGTAAGAGTTGCATCTTTGCAGATGTCCTGAAAAGATGCAAGTAGAGGCCCAGCAGGCTTCTCTCACCAATACTCACCTTCCACCTGGGGTGCATAAAACTTCTGAGCTACTTCTCGTTCCATTAGATGGCCTTCAGCATTCAGAATTGCAAACACGTAACTTAGTAAACAAACATTTCATTTCCAGCAACCTTTGTCAAAAGTTCCTACTCCTTGAGTTTGACTTAGACCAAACAATGATCAGAGAATGCTCTACCCTCCGCCCAAGTATTGAACAGCCTTTTGCAAATAAATACCCTGGACAACTGACTACCTGATTGCCACCCCACCCCGTCCTCCTGGATGACAAAGCCTCTGAACACCCTGTAATACTGTGACATCCCAGAGGCAAGCAGATTTCATTAGCATTAGGGTTTTGAGATTTTTATCTACAATTTTGGTTGCTAGAATTAAACAAATAAATATTACCATAAGACAGATGTTATTATAAAACCATCAGCCTGCATAGTAAGATCTTTTGTTGTAGATCATCAAAGTCATAGATCTCCAAATGATGAAAGCCTGTCACTATGAGAAGAAAGCCACAGGCTCTGCTCGTCATTACAAGGATTGCATATAGAGCTTCTACTTAAGTGTCATCAGAAAAAACACAGAACCAGTCCTGGGAACAGGGCCTCTAAGCCAGGAGTTCTTCCTGCAGCAATGTGCCCTTTTTACTGGGTTACAGCATCAGCACCTTTGGGGCCATTTTGCCTTTGCCCTCTCAGATCTTGCATTCAGAGTTACAGTGTTGTCTAGTTTGAACAGGACAGAGGGGGAACAGCTTAAATTTCAATCTTTCCTGCAGGATGGTGGCTACAACTGGGCACTAAAACCTGATACCTCTGAGAGCCCCACATTCTGCCTTCTCACTTGCAAACTTACCATCACTCCAGAAGAAATGATCTAGTCTTTCTCAATGGCTTAAATCTGCCAAAATTCTTACATGTCATTTCCTAACATCCTCATTCAACTGCTCACATATAAGATCCACCATTATTGTTTACTGGGGCAAATTTTGGCCATGAACTTGGTGATTATTTTTTAAAATTATTTTTCTGTCATCATCATGCTAATTACAGTGATGATATTTAAGTGCATAACTGTATGTACTTCATCTTATGTAGGTACGCCCAGATTATCAATAGAAGTATTCTGGAGTGCATAGCTGATGATGAGTTAACTCAGAAGAATTAATGCATTTGTAGCAACTAAGTCTTCAGGCTCTCCATATTTTTGTCTCGGAGCATAGAATAGTGAGAAGAGCCCAGACCAGCTCGTGTGACTTTGTGTTTTGTAGGAGCCAATGCATTTGAGTGTGTGAGAGTGTGCAGCTCTGTATATAAATGTGTGCCCACAAGGCTAACACCATTGTTCAAGAACAAAATATTTTCAGCAGAGCTTTTATGGTTTTCTGCTCTTGGACAACCATTAGCAGTCCCTTACCCAAGTCTTCTAGTAATATTGTTTCAAATGTTAACTGCAAGAGGAACAAATGTTAATTTTTGGATGGTTAACACATTATGAGACAAGTTGCTGAAAAAAAAAATAGGTAATAGCATTGTGGTGAATAAAATTCAGATTTATTTCCTAACTTCCACCAACTATAAAGTGTTTGTATACATGACTAACTTTGGTCCCCCTGAAAGCTTTAACTACTAAACTCCCATCTTATTTCTGAAGAAGTACTCTGTGATTTCACTACAGAACTCTAGAGTAAAACTGATCTGATTCCATTTAATATTGATGTCTATGGAAAAAAATAAAATATGTCATTTAGTGCCTTTTTCTCTGAGTCCTCTGATATTTTCTATTGTATGTTTGATCTTTCCTGCCAGCTGTGCTTATTCCTGACTTTTCACCATCCCTGCTGTTCTAAACCTCCCCCCATTCCTCCAACCTCACTTGAGAAAATATGACAAGAAAATATGGCAACTACTGTGTGTGGTTGAAAATAGAAAATATGACAAGAAAATATGGCAACTACGGTTTTGTGTTTTGTTTGGGGGGGGGGGTTTTTTTTGGAAATTTTTAGGCAGGTATTTGGGTTTTTTGTTTTTTTTGGGGGGGGGGGGTTAATTTGGAAATTTTACAGTTAGGGTCAGTTATTTTTCAACCAACGCACATGAAAAGGTGATGTCATCATGCTGGCCTTCTCACAACATCTTTGCAGGTATTGTGACATTTTAAATAGCTTTTTTAATAGCAAGGAGCAAAAATTCAAATGGGAATTTGGACCCTAGTTGGTCTGTCAATCTCAATGAAATTAAAGCTATTAATATTCCATCAAAAGTGTGAGCATGCTGTAATAATTGATCATAATTTCTCTTTGAAATAAAGAACATGCAATGCTTAATATATTAATGCAATGTGTAATTTTTATGTGGAGTTTACCAGTTGTTGCCTATGCCCTCCTATGAAATGCTTCCATCACACTTAAAATGAAAAATATAAAAATAAATAATATAAACAAGTATTGTTTTCTCATTGACTTTGGAATTCATTTTTCATAACTAAAAGAACTGCAAATATTTATGCTACAGTTGATTTAAAAACTACTTTTCCTGAAAATTTAAACAAAATTTAAGGCACCTACATTTTTCATAGATGCTGGAACCACAGATAGTATCTTTCTACTGCTATTCATCATTGTTTTTTTTTTTTTTTCCCATTAATTTAATTTAATTTAATTTTCTTTATTCCCCTTGGTTTTCCTTTCACTTTCACATCCCGTTATTTTTATTTTCTCCATTCTTTTATGCCTTATATGTGGTCCCATCTCCAGATGGGAGAGATGGGGCAAACATCAGATTAGAGGATCTCAGTGAGAAGCTCAGTGGTGGGATCTAGCACAGTATGTAATGGTACCCAAAACAAAGTACAGAAAAGATCCCTTTTTTTAAGCACTATCTAGTGGGAAAAGAGGAGACAGGAAGGTGGTACTTTACTTCAAGGCCAGTGTTCACAAGAGAAGATTCAGGCCCTCAGATAATAGAAGTTAGAGCTTTCTTCAGGAAGGGGATGGAGTATAGGTGTGCACGTGTTACAGACCACTTCATCTGTGCAAGAAAAAAAAATGTTCCTTAAACTTCTGCTCCTACTACATGGGTAGAAAAAAAGTATATAATGGGACCGACTTAATCTTGGGGATATCTGCTAGTATCATAACATGCAACTGAAACAAAACTATAATGTTGCGAAAACAGGCTAGGTTGTCATTGCCTAAAGAAAAGTCTGAGTTCAATGTAGAGCAAGTCAGTAGTGAAACTATCCTGACGTGTAGGCTCAACTTGAAAATTCATTGATGCCTAGGTACACACTGATCTTGATATGTTTTCTGTAATTTTGTAGCAGGAATAGAGTCATCATTTTAAAAGGGTTAACCTTTTTGAAATTGGAGTTGTTCTTGGCATACCTGTCTGGGAATGTGAGTCCGCAGCCAGAAGTGTTATTGAAAGCTGGGACCTGTTGAAGAGCATCCTGCAGGCTGCCCCCATAACCCAAGTGCCGCAGATATTAAAAAGGCAGCACTGGGCAATAAGCTGTTTTAGGTTAAATGCCTATTTCAGAACAAAAACAACGTAAAAATGATAGTAAAAAGGATGGACAAGTATTTTTTCAACGTAGGTGACTGATAATGGAAGCAAAAGGTATCAGTGAAATGAGAGTGATCAGTATAATCAAGGGCAACATACAGGCATTTGGAAATACAATATGATTACTCCCCTCAATTCTCCCCCACCCCACTCGAAAATGTAGGTCGAACAGAGTTCTGTTTCTAGATTAAGTTGTAAATACTGTTACAGAAAAGACTGAGACATTTAACTCATGTTTCAGTTCTGTATTTGCAATGAAAATTGAGGTTTTATTTATCCCAGCTGATGTAGATAGAAAGTTTTACCTCTCTAATAGAATAGGACGAGACTGTTTCCGTTGTATGCAATCATTTCCAGATCCAGCACCTCAGCTGAATTTTTTATCACTTATTGTCTTGATTTAAAACTGAGATGGAATTAGCAGGGATTACACTGAATGATTTGCAAGCTGTCATTGTGGTATATTTATTTTTTTATTATTATTATTTGAGAGAAATCAAAATGCAGAGCAACGTCCTCAGAAATCACTTCTTGGCTCAACACTATTAAATATTCTTACTATTTGGACAATTATATCAAATCTTTCTTGGTACTGCTTTGTAAACTAGTGGGTGGTAAAAATGTGAAGGCTAAATTACTATCACAAATCTACGTGGCTCTTCTGACTACAGGGTCAGGATTCAAGACTTGACATGAGAAAGCAGTCAAATACATTTTGAAAACATTTGTGAACAGTATATGTAGAATGTCTTAGGGAGGAGAGACTAGTTTGGAGAGCATTACTTAGCCGGTATTATGATCAAGGGTCTAATGAAGAGCTGTCTGTGCAGTTCCATTTCTACATAAGACTATTAGACTATTGTGTCCAGAATTCAGACTTACTGCAGAGTGCAAGGAGGGGCTGAGGAAATTAGTTCAAGACACCGCCCCCCCCAAAAAAAAAAAAAGCCTTATGAAATGAGGCTTAACAACAATATTCTGTTTACTGAAGAACTGGTTTGAGGAAACATCTGATTTCTTTGTCTCTCTCTCTCTGGAGACCCAAAGAGATACCCAATAACTGGAGAGAGCAAGAGGTGCTTTTAATGCGTCAAAGACACAGAACTACTGACTGGAAACTGAATTTAGGGGCAAAAAAGCACCAACCTTGAAAATAGGCATAGTTTCCTACCAGTAAGGGGAATTAAAGCTTAGCAGGAAGATGATGAACTCCAGATCACCTGGAGCGCTTGAAGTGAGATTTGATATCTTTCCGAAACATATATTTAGTACAGTTTTTAGGAGAAATTCTACCACCTGTGTGGGCTGAGGCTCAAAGGGAAGAGTCGTACTTCCCGGTTTCAGAATCTGTGAATCTATAAATTCTCCCTTGATTTCCTCTTCGCAAGTTCTGGGGACACAGAACTGCCTAGATTATTCCCATCGCTCTCAATACATGCCTAAGAAAGATGTGCATAAGTCGCTTAGAAGGGTCAAGAAGCCTTTCTGACCCCACCAGGATATCAGGCAGATGCATTCTTTCCTATCCTTATAACTGTTTTCCCCAGAAATACCTGTGAGCCACAAGAAACCTGCCACCCTTAGGGACAGGACACCAGTCAGTTTATGCCAGTAGAGAGAAATCTCTCAGGTGCATCACATAATGCTTTACTCCTGTACACAGAAAGAAAACTGCCAGGTTTAGGATCAAAAAGGGATTCTCCCTCCCTTCCTGATTCTCGGTCTCTGATCAGACTGCTCGGAAAGATTCATTTTTCCATAAATAAAAGTCCTCAGTGGCTCATTCAGGTAGTTTTCCTCACCTGCTGTGGGTGCAGTAGCAGAGTACTTGTCGTGCAGAGCAGCTGGATGACCTGAGAGCAGGATGCGCAACTAAATCTGGTGGTCTTGGTATAAGGGTAGCTGGATGAAATCTAACAGCCTAACATTATACAATAATAGACTACACTATATTATAGTAATATACTTTCTAATAAGTATAGCAATATATATCTTTATACGGAACACAATACATACACTATAATAATGTATAATAATATACACAAACTCAGTGTAGATTCTCTGTTCCCTCTGGCCTTAAACTATATAAAATCACTTCTAGCTCAGAACTGATTAAAGGGCTGAAGTACAAGTCAAGATTTAATTGATATACTGTATAAATAGCCTTCAACTATGGCCCCTGGATATGGTAATTTACATAAAAACAGGCTAGGGTTTGGCAGAAAATGAAATACGTTCAGATTTTGTTTGTTTGCCATTTTAATAATACGGATGTGACTCAGATAGCTGTTTAGTTTGATACGTGATGCAGGAGAAATTATTTTTTAAGTGATACTGCAACACATGATTGCACTGCGAAGCAAAATGGGCTTTTGCATTCCAGCAGAAAATATGATTTCTGACCATGCAAAAAGTTGAGCTGTGAGTGAAGGCTGATTAACCAAATTAAATAGAAATCTCTTTAAACATACTGCAACATATTCATACTGTTTGAGAGGCAGATGGAGTGGTAAAACCACATTCTCATGCAGGTATGCAATAACGTATCTGGGACTCATACCATTTTATGACATGAATCACTGTACCACATTGAAGATGATGTAGTAAAGCAGACTGTCAGGATTCCCATTGCACAAATATTTTTCAGAGCTTTGTATCACCTCTGTTTTTAACTGCACCTGCTTTCAGTTTGGTATGCAAGCTCTTACCCTGGATGCAGTTCATTTTACAGACTGACGTAAATCTATTAAGTGCTTTTCAAAGCAAGATACACAGAAAAGCATAGACCAGCCAATACCCAAGGCATGATCTGTCTTTCTGATGTGTTTATAGACAGAAGAGAAATCTCAATCAAAATCAGAGCAAAATCTTTGTTTAATTTAGCATTGGTTCCTTTCACCGATTTTCAACTGATCAGTTTAAGGATAATGACTGGGCAGAGATTATAGCTGTTTATCATGTAACTTAGCACCATGTTACATATGCAATCGCCCTTTTTGACATTGAGAGGATTTTCTTAGCCCCTCTGAGATAATAGCTCTGGTTTCCTGAACCTGCTGTAACTACTGTTATTTTACACCTCTTGATTGCTTTTCCCCCTCTGTTGTAGCTCGGTGGCCCACATGTGTTTGGCACCTAAGGAAATCAGGCTAGGGAGTTGTGAGTAGATTAAAGCAACTCAGAAATAGTGTATTTAGAGCAAAGCATTATTTATTCACTTCCTCAAAAGTAACAATGATGTAAAGCAAATAATGAAAACAATGAACAGCTGTCACTAAAGTGATATTTTTTTTTCTCTGCAAAGTTCTCCATGACCTTTTGAAACCCTCACTGGTTGGAAAAAATCACCTTCTGCCTGTGTTTCCCTACCAGTTGTCCCACTGACAATTCCCGGACAGTATATGTCTATTCATTTTACCGTAATCTTAGAGCCTAATTAAGAGCCCGGGGTCAACTACTGTTCAAAATCTTACTTTTGAATTTTAACACAGTTTATAAAAGTGACGAAACAATCAAAAGTAAAATTCTGAAAAATAAGGACTTTCCATTGTTTCTAGTTCCTTCTTGTACTATCCTGCTCAGGCTAACTCTGCTAAGTATCCATTATAAACAGAAATGTAAGTATGTACCTTAATCAGAAATAGCCACAGATCCGGCCAAGCTTGTTGCACTGCCTGCTTCCAAAAATTTCTTACTTCCTCCAATCTGGCCCTAAAAACTCTGATTTTCAACAGTGCTGTGACCGAGTTGTTACTCACCGGGTCATTCACAAGTTATGCAGCCATGAAAATTATGCTGAAGTTGAATTAGTGTCCAACAGACACAAATCTTGTTCTAGCACATCTAAAGGAGAGAGTTCCAATTTTTTTCCATCTTTAGTTACTAAGAAATGTAATCATCATCAAAGAGTTTTCAAACAGCTGAGAGAAAATGGCAAGCAAGTAGGTAGATAGTAATTGTTCTCAAGTCATTTAAATAGGAAATATGAGATACTTCTTCTTGAGCATGCTTTTGTTGACTTCTGCATCTACCCTCAGCCTTCCTCTCTGAACGAGCTCCTGCCTCCAGTCACTAGTGAGATTCTGTCCCATCATTCCCAACTGACTCCGATTTCCAGCTTTGGGTACCAGACTGCCTCACTCCTCTTTCTCCATAAGGCCTCCAGTCAGCTCTGAACAAAATTGATCACTAGACTCTAGTGTCATCATGTGACTCTTCAGAAAGATTACGTTTCATATAGACTTTCTTTTAAAAAAAGGCTTATGTACCTATGAGAGTTTCATTTCGTTTTAATCTAAGTCACCAATGGTTTCCCTTTGTAGTCAATGGACTATGGGCAGGTCCAGAGAATGATTCCTCTCTTATTAAAATCCTTTTCTAGTTTCACGCTTACTTTACCTGGAGGTATGCCTCTCATCTTGATGTTTCCAAAGTAAAGTGTCTAAACCTAGCAGGGATGCAGGATATAAGATGCACCCTAATTCTCAGCATTTTTTACATGTTAGCGTAAGCGGGCTGATGGCTGGGGATGCACTTTGAGGCACCACTCTCACACAAGACGTCTCTTCACCCGCTCAATGGCTACAGATTTTGCTACACGGTCTAAGTATTGCACCACCTGTGCCCCTCTGTAGGTCTCACCTGAAGGAACCTGCTGTGCTGAAAGAGGAATATGCTGAAATGAAATAATCTAATATCAAGATGCAAATCTCCATCTTCAAAATTTGATACACAAACCAGGTTTGATAGACAAAGAAGTTTCACATACCAACTCCTTAAGAAAACTGCTACAGACTCACCTATTTAGGGAAACTTTCTTATTAAGAAGTTTTGAGCCCTGTCACTTACATCATACAAATGATAGATTTTTACAGGAATATCAGGTGTCACTAACACAATTAATTTTATCCACAAAATTTCTCATTGAATATGAAATCAGGTTTGTTGACAAATTTATTTTTATCAAGCCATAAAAACATTAAAGCAGTGGTTAGATTCCTTTCTCAATTTTTTTATAAGTTGCAATCTTTCCCGACTATTCAGTGAAGGACTGGTGTCAGGCTGGTCACAGCATAATCACCACATAGTCATGCTGCTACAGCAAGTTTTTCTTTCACTGGCCAACGTTTCTATTCCACTGCTTGTCATTCCAACCCAATTAACTTTTGACTCACTGGTCAACTCCAGCTGTATCTGACAGATGTCCCGTAGTCCTAAAACAGTCAATCCTTCCCAGTTTCATGAAAGTGCTCATCCAGAAGGGTGAGGAAGATACTGTTAGTGCCCTTACTGAAGAGCAAATGCCCACGTAAGGTCAACCAAAACCCCTCACAAATGAATGAAGTTGTGAATGTCTGGAATACATAAAAGTTTCAGACAGAGAACACACCCCCTACCTGACCCCCCAAAATCCAAACATGAGACACGAAGCCATTAGAAATCAGCCTTCATTACCTCTGCTGCTCACAGAACTGCTCTCAGACCAGCACACTATGACCTCTTCTCCAGTTTCCTGACTTTCTTCTAAAGAGGTTTTCTTAAAATTAACTTTACTGTACTACTAACTGCAAAGTATTGCATCATTTCGGTAAGATACAACTACACCATCTTATATTTTTCCAGCTACACAACTGATATTTATGGAAACATTCTGCTTTTTCTGCATCATTAATGTTATTGATAAAGTTACCATCTCCAGGGACTGAAGTCTGTATCTTTTTTAGGATTCCTTTTATTTCTAATGTTCCTTGAACTCATTTGTATTATCATTGCATTGCTGGCCACATATTTCCATCACAACTATTCAATTAAATATGGAATTTTTAGTTTATAAATTTAATTGCTATTAATCTGTCTTCTGCATCTTTTCCTGATTTTTATACAGTGATTGTTTGTAAGTTCTTGCCATCCCTTCATCACTGAGGCTGAACCAAAAATGTATTAAACTAAAGTTATTGTTTTTCTGTAGAAAGCTGCTTTCATAGTCAACCAACAATCTTTTCTTTTCAACTTGATATTTGAACTTATTTTTTCTTTTAAAAATCTCTCACGCCAATCAAGTTTTGCCATATTATTCCTTGCCATTAGGAAACTTTAAACCTTTCAAAACATCAGGAATATATACAAATATATATCCTTTACTTACTGAAACCTTCTTGTATTTGCACATACTGGATGTATTCAGGCTGTTGTCATTTTTCTTGTAGAAGTTCATTCTATGGATGAATGTACCTTTATGCTTCATACAGATAATTTCTGAACAGGTTTATGTCATGTGGCACGGCACAGAGCAAATGAGACATCCATTTTTAAAGATCTCCACAGATGGAGATCAAAACTCTCATCAGCCACACCAAAAGTTGTCAAAAGGTAAGAGAGAGCACCTTGTTGATTAATAATTCTCTCTTTGGTTACAGGAGAAAGAATTTTAAGAATAGCTGGGCTGGTTTTATAATTTTCTGTTTTCTGAGGGGAAGGGTTTATTGTCTTTGGTTACAGGAGAAAGAATTTTAAGAATAGCTGGGCTGGTTTTATAATTTTCTGTTTTCTGAGGGGAAGAGTTTATTGAGTGATTCAAAAAATCTGCTCATCATATTTATAAATTATATAAAAAAATTGAATAGTGAAGTGACAACATTTCATTTAAAGTTAATCAGGGCAATAAAATCTAAAGGTTATGCAAAGAATTGCTGAAAGTTCTCATTATACTCAATTATTAAAAATAAAACTGGCAGAAAAAAATTGAGTGTCGATAAATGCAAAAGAATGCATATGAAAATAATTAAACTTAAGTAGTGATAAACATTAAAATACTGAAAGTAAATAGGTCTAAATTAGTTATTATCATTCAAGAAAGATGCTCTAGATTTTTTACAAATGCTATTCGTAAAACATCAAATCAGTGCAAGTGGGAAGAATGGTAGATAGTACTAGGAAAAAACCTGACACTAAACCATAAAATAACAGAAGATCCATTTCATTAATGTACTGCTTCTTGACTACCGAGATGAGGCTACTGTGTGCCATCCTGGCCATCCCATCCCAACAAAAAAAAAGGGGTAAGCTAAGGAAGACACTGAAAGACGTGGAAAGGACAGTCAGAGGTATGCCATGTCAGACAGATAATCAGAGCTGCCTCCACTTCCATACAAGAAAAGATGGGAGGCTTTTCTTTTTTCAAAAGAAAAGGAACAAGTCCACAAGAATGTAAGAGTGAGGACTGGTGTAAGATTATCCACTGCTTAACCATGCATGAAGATGAGGGCCCTCATAAAGTGTTAAGCATCTGCTTTAAAACAAACAAGAGGAAGTGGGCTTTTGGGTTTTTGTTTTTGTTTTTACACGCAGTGCATAATTGAACTGTCAAACTCACTGCCACCTGATGTTTTTCTGAGGCCAAAAACTTAACTAAGGTTCAAAAAAGCATTTGACAAGCTCAGGGAAGAGAAGGAAAATCTACCACAGGGTATAAGGCGAGATGGTCTGGATATAGCCTTGAAAAGATTCAATTTTTGACTGCTGGAACTGAAAGAACACAACAGAGGAAAGATTACTCTGTATTTGTGCTTTTTCTTTTATGCTTTCCTAAGCGAGCATAACTTGTCATCCTCAGAATTGGCTACACTGACCTTTGCTGCATTAAAAATAAATAGATATAAAGTTTAAAAATGGCACCAAAACCTTCTCTCGTCCCCTTTTTTAAAAAACAAACAAAGAAACAAAAAACCAAACCAAACCCCAAACCCCAACACACTGCCAGGGTATTATTAGCGGTATGCTTTTCAATTTGAATTAAAGCAGGAAAAGAAACTTTTTATTTGAGTCTACCTCCACAAATGAATTAAACCTCAAAAATCCCATTGTCATTTTGCTGAAATAAGTGAAACAGAGATAAAGTAACCTGGCTAAGCCACAAACCAATTCCTTGAAAGAACAAAAATAAATAACTCTTATCTCCTTGTTTTCAGTCTTACATTTATAACCCCAATATTGTCCTTTTCTTTCCTCATACTGATGGCTGAATAAGAAAAAGAGACTAGTATATATGATAGAAACACGTAACAACATCTTGCACATTTTTTTTTCATCATTACAAAGTAATTCTTTGCATGAAAAACAATTATTTTAGATATGCTTTTCATCCTACTTTTATATAGAACCACATGGAATTTTGTTTTCAGACCATGAAGTTGCAGCCTCTTCACTGGGTCAAATAACCCATCCTTTACTGATGAGTTGATTGGCCAAATTTGTACCCACACACACAGCTCTTAAATGAAATGCCAGATGTGTAGGAGGGTCTGATGGTCCCTCTGAGGCGAAGGGGTTTGTACAGACTAATGTGCAATACCATAGCCAACTTCTTGCTACGTATTACAGACCTGCTATTAAGAAACTAGGAGCAATACTGTAGGATTCAAATTTCTCTGCATGAATTTTATCACCTACACCCAAATAATTGCTTCTGATCTGCCACTCGTGAAAAACCTACACCCTAGCAAGAGGAAGCAGCAAGACAAGCCTATAAAATTGCTGATGAATACAGACTCGTCAGGCAAGTTGTAAATATTTCTTTAAACTACAGCCAAGTCTCAGTAGTATGCTCAGATTCATCGTCAGCGTAAAATCCCCGATCAGGTTAATGTCTCCAGTTAATCTGAAGGCAAAACAAAGGGCTGGCTCTGGCAATAAGGCTGAGCCTTTTATATTGATCCCTTTGTGTATCAGAGAGAGATCACCAAGGGATTGCTTTCACAGATTAAATATGTCTCTGGCATATCTAAAAAGGTCTTAATCCACTCAGAGTGGGAGTATCAACCCTTAAAGCCCACGTGAGGCTGTGAAGTAGCTATACCACCTTGAAGCAGCTGGGCAGCTAAGCCTAGGCAAAAGATACTTGTTGGTCTGGCATGCCAACAGGCAACCCACTCGTCACGACACAAATTTAAAGACATTTGAGGAATTATGTGCTCTTTGTGTTGCTATCCATTTTATAGCTTCACAGCAGAAAGAACCAGTAGTCAATACTGTTTATCAGTAAGTACATAAAAATTCAGTCAGTTGAGAAATACTGGAGTTTAATTTTCAATTCAAAAGGCCATTTTAGTGTATGTCTCCACCTCCAAACCTTCACTTTGAGGGACAGCTTTTAGGGTTATTTTCATCAAACTTAAAATGAGTGATTTAAACTACGCAAGCGCTGCTGCTCAATCAGCCAGTATCATGATGAAGAAAAACTCCAGAGTCTGTAAAAAGTCAAGAACCACTGTCCACAAGTTATGATAACTCTCTTGAGTACACTTGCGTTTGAACATATTTATAATAATTTGATAAGTAACATTTAGGAAAAAAAAACTGTGAAGAGGTAAAGCACTACAACATTTTA
This sequence comes from Aptenodytes forsteri, assembly GCF_000699145.1. Lineage (NCBI taxonomy): Eukaryota > Metazoa > Chordata > Aves > Sphenisciformes > Spheniscidae > Aptenodytes > Aptenodytes forsteri. The sequence goes on along the minus strand of NW_008795319.1, from coordinate 964,700 downwards.
GGCCTTGACAGAATCTTTGAATTTTTTTCCTTGATTATCAAAACTCGTGTGTGAAATTGCCAGAGATGTTGCACACTGGAAAAACAAAAGCCAGCACAACTGAAACAGCTGCTCAAATAATTTCCTTATCAGTTTTTAAATAATTACTGGACTAATTATTTATTACTGCAAGTATCTTTGCAGAATGTGCAAGTATAAATTATTTACTTTGACATTTATAAAAGATGTCTCTTTTAGAGATGGAGCTGGGCCACTGCTCACTGTCATAGTTAGGGAAATATTTTGCCTGTTGAGGTTCTTTGAAAGAGGACAAAAAGACTGACACCCCCCCCCCCCCTAAAACCCCCCCCCCCCCCCCCCAGTAATATAGCTGATTTAGAAACAAAAGTATGATTACAGAACCATGGAGTGTGAAATGGTATGCAAATAGAGATTTCATATTGTACTGTAGCACAGAAGAAATTCAGATGGCTAATAAAAAATGTGCAAAATAAATGTCATATACTTACATATACTTGTTAGAAACCAGTCAAAACTGTGTTTTGACAAAAAATTGTTACTGTGTGCTGTGTATACTACAATATAGCCAGCACAACATGGCATAACAGATCATTAGTAACTTTGGTCTGTAGTATATATGAGTTACTACATATACAGTAAATGTATGTTTGAAGCAAAATAGTTTCTTTTGAAGCATTAGCTAGATAAAGACCTTCAAGGGATTAAACTCTACTTTAAGATTGTTTAATTATTCCCACTGAAACAAACTGGTATCGAAGTTTGCTTTCAATTCCACCCAAATCTCAATTTTTTCACACATACTTCTGGTATGAATAACTTCCAGTATGAAATTAGTAACTTTTTATTTCACTGAAAGGCTCTTCTTCCTCAGTAATTTTCCATCTTTAGTTAGGAAGACTGAAGAGCTGATGCTGGAACCTGGATTAGTGAGAACGCTTATTCTTCTTAAATGATTGGTAAGAAAATTATTTTAACCAATGGTATGAAGCAAGGTGAGATAAAAGGATTGAAGTTAACTACTCAGTAAGAGATTTAGGCATCTACAAGACAGTCTGGAAGACATTGTTGAATTCACAACAACAACATAAAAACCTGCATTCACCTGCTGCCTCACCACACTAATTCCTAATAAAGGAATCTTATCTGATCTGATCTGATCTGATCTGATCTGATAAACACCCTCAGAAAATACTAAGGTATACAGGCAGATGGTCACGAGCGATCGTCCATCAACTGGACTGCATTAAATGACCATGTATTTATTCCCAGCACTTGAGTGTTGCCAATATGGCTCAATTTAAAGCAGATACAACTGGCTAGGAAAATGTATGCAAATAAGTTGAACAGCAGCTCTTACATTGGTAATTGGTTCAATTTCTGATCTTCTGACCGCAGAGTTGTAAACAATCTTTTTAGAGTGGTCGTGTCACCGCAGCTGCAACCTGCCCTCTACATAATAGCTCCCTATTACAGAGCACTCACACATAAAATGAATGATCAGTACCTGTTTCCCTTCTCGTCCCAAGGGATGCTAACCATGTCAAATAAAAATGCTCTGCTTAAAGGGATAAAAATGGTTATCAGAAAAAGATTTTGCATGTGTGAAGAAATACAGAACTCCTAAAGACGGTATAGCCCCTTACTATATGGAAATAATAGCTTCTTCAGAAAATGTATTTGTACGTTTGGAAGTAAATCAGAATGATATAGTCATATCTGGTAAGAATGATGTAGCATTTCATTGCTCATTAATGGTGAAGAAAGTTTCACAGCATTTAATAGCTATGAACCTTTTAAAATCAGCAGAGCTTGAAAAGCTTCTAAGCTATCTCCCCTCCATATCGGCCATTTTAAACAATCTCCCCTTCTAGTTCACTGACCTTGCATCCCATTCTGAGGCACTGAGACATAACATCAGCCTTAGGTTCCTCACCCAGACCTAGGTCCCTGGCAGTTTGGGGTCAGAAGTACTTGGCAGTCAGATACCTATGGATTTTATCAACTCTGTGTTGGCCACAGAGGTGAATCTGCAAAACACATGTCCTCCTCCTAAGCATCCCTACTGTTTGTACTTTCCACATAGCTAACACTGGATAACTTACATTACGTTAACATCAGTTCCAAATTTGATCTTTACCCTAAAACCTCGACTTGGGGGAGCACATTTTGGTTTTTACTTTTACTAGGTTGCCAAAAAAAAAAAAGGAGCAGGCAGTTGTGTTTCAAAACTCTGAGATATTAATCCTCTTTACTTAATCATGGGTCTTTTGATCTGTCATATTTCGATTATATTAAAATTTTCATATTGAGAGCAAACATCAAAATAAAATGGAGCACAATATCTAGCTAGTAATTGCTATAAGACCCCCCCCAAAAGCCAAAGTTTTGCATGAAACCCACAAAAGATCTAGCAAAGTCAGTCGCAAAATAAATCTTATCCACCAGTTAGCAACGACCCGATGGCAGCTCCCACGCAGACCTCAAGCCATTTGCAAAATGGAAGCAGCAGACAGTAAATGAAGCAGCTTGGCTTTAAAAGTGTGTCAGTTGGCGAACTACTGAAGGCTGCGGACATTGGGGGTTCAATCAGTCACTGAAATGACTGTTGGAGGGATCCCAACGCACCACCCGAGGCCGAGCTGCCTGCTCGTGTTAACATATGGAACAGCCAGTGTAAATAGCAGTACTTAGTTTCTACCCCTAACTTGGAGGTGAAATCTTCACTAGTAAAAGTTTTGATACTATTCTTGGGCAAGGTCGAAGGTGAAAATTAAGTAATCACATTTAAATCAAAAGTACTTGTTCATTAAAACTTTGCTTCAGTTAATAAACGTTCAATTTTTTTTTCCTCAGTCCTATTCTGTATTTTTCTCTTTTTCTATTATTACATTTTCTAGGCATTTATTTTAAAATTCAGTCTTGTTAAAACTTACGGATAAAGTATAAAAACATTCTTCCATCTTACTGACACAATCACTGTAATTTTTGAGGGCAATATTTCACTTAAACTTCACAAAATTCATAAGCAATGTGGAAAACTCATTTGAATAGTTTATTACATCCTTGATTTGGTATAAATAAAACTGTTAGATTCTACTGCTTTCATCCCTGTCATGCAAGTCTAGTATTCACTGCTGCAATAAATTAGGTCTTATAAACAACAAAACACCATAAAACAAATTCAAGAGATGCTGTAAATAGGGAACAAAAAGGAAATTATCTAGTGCAATCTTTTTGAGTGTAAACCCCTTGACACATGTTGTAACCATCCAGTTAATAATTGCTTTGTAAATTGTTGTAAATCTGAAATGAAGCAGGGGGGATAAAACTAACAAACAAGTCATAAAGTACAATCGTTACTTGTTTGGAGTGATTATTGCCGCTGCCAACCAAGATCAAGATCCTGCAACAAAGAACCTGTTTTTATATTTCCTCCAGTGTAGCTATTATACTTGTGCTGGAAAATACATATAATCCTTATCAATAAATAATGTGTCACACAAAATATATGCTTGCGCAGATGCTGAATATTTACAACAGCAACATGCCACAAATTTTAACACCGCTCTCATCACACACTGCTCTCTCTCCCCTATTCACCCAGAACAGATTTTCTCAGAATACATAATGAATGTTAAAAATCCAGGGGGCATAGGAACGGGTACCATCATCACTGCGTCATGCTATAATGCAGGAGCTCTCTTCCAGAATGAAGAGGACATAAAAAGATCACTTTAAACAGGAACCTCTTACAGAAACAAATTAAAGTTTGGCAAAGTCACGAACAACTGGAAATAGGGTTATCCAAAGGACAGAGAATGGCAATCTTTGTAATTGGTCCTGTTACCATTTTTAGCTATAACACTCCAGACTTTTCAGGAACGTGTTACTTAACTATAAATTTTCTTTCAGTGTTATGGCTTGGCAGATCTTCACCATTAACTTGCAGCCAAAATGTCATTCCACGTTATGTTGCCAGCATTACGACACTGACCTAACTTGTCCCTCATATTGTATGTTCAACACAGAGTCAGAAATCATGAAAAAAATGCTTTCTTGTCTCATGGTTATTTCTCAGAATTTGAAATAGTGTTTTATTACCAGCGTTCCCAAACTGGAAGCATAATAAGGGGATGGAAAGGGAGAATCAGAAAGATAGAGTCAACTTGTTTAAAATGTAGCTCATTTACAGGCACTCACTTGGTGCCAATAAACTTTATTATTTAAAGCAAATACCCAGCTGTTTGTTTTTAACAATTTTAAGTTACTTATTTGGTATTCTTAAAAAAATGTTTAGTTGTTCTAAAAAATTTGAACATTTTAAATACTGTACTTAAATATTGTACTTGTAACAATATTCAATAACAAAAGTATTCTCCTTTTCCCCTGCCAAGAAGCCCACACCAAATAAAACGTTTAAGTTCTGCCATGCAAATACGCGTATGCCTCACCTGAACATCTCTTATCTTGGCTTCATGTTACTCATAATAAAAAGGCATTCATTGAATACTTCTGTTATTATCGAGAGATATGAACAATTGTTGCACTTCATTTTTTTATCACAAATAGAAACAAACTCCCATTACAGTTTTTTTAAGGAATGCAAGTTCTGAACATTTTTAGAGTGCTAAATAGTCTCAGGATAGACCTCGGTTGGTAACTCACATAATTCTAGCACTACACAAAGCAACCTTTACTTAGTATTTAGTATGCATATACTTAAATTCTAGGACAAACTTTAAGTATGAAAATATCATGGAATACTGTATAAATGTGGAGAAAATAAATTTCAGAGAGTTTGATGGAAAATCGATAGACAAAAAGGTAAATATTTCAGAAAGTGATATATTTAGAACAAATCGAACTGAAAAGGTTCCCAGCTTTAGAGTATGTTTCTGCGCTCTCCTAGCTGATGGAGGATTGCTAAACTGTGGTCTGAGTCACGACGAGCTGTCTAAACAGAAATGTCTGAGGAATGTTTTGCTCATGCTGTTTGCTCCACAAGAAATTCATTAACTTCATTAGCAAGATATTTAGATAAATCATTACATATACAAAAATGTTTTTACAGGCTTAAATATTCAAAAATCTTGAAAGTGTACTCACACAGTAATGACTAATGTCTGCAACCACAAAAAAAAAGTAATTCACCCTTCCCTCCAAAAACCGAGAAAGGAAAGCAAAAAGCAATGAAAAACGGAAATAATAAAACATCTAGAAAATACATCAGGGGATCAACTGTGACAATTAATGGCCTGTTTGGCATCTCTCTGAGATGAAAGAATGAAAGATGAATGTTCAACAGAACTTTTTTTTTTTCTTTTGAGCTAAGCTTAAAGAAGGCACAACTTCAATGCAGCAAACCCATAACCAGTCACAGAAGAATGCTGTAAGCCACTTACAGGAACGAGGAATTTTTTTATTTCTTCCAAGGCATGACTCATACGAGAATACGCCTCCCCAGGTGGAGCAAACACTTCAATTAATACATGAAGCTCATCACTCAGGTGCGCGTATTTGGCTTCTCCACTTTTCCTTAGTTCTTCCTCCTATGAAAAAAGGGTAGTTTTTTTTTTTTTTAGAACTGGGAATCTACTAATTTTGCATTGATTTAGCATTTACAGAGAACATGACATTGCATTGATTTAGCATTTACAGAGAACAGAAAAAAAGGACATACTATAAGCAGACTTCTAAACCCTTTGAGAAATAAGTCTAGTACAAGCCACTTAAAGATTTAAAAATCAATTTTGAGTGTTTGAATGATAAAACCAGCATAATTATCATATACAACAGATTTTAATCAGCACAGTGAAAAAATGCTAAATACTCCAGAAGAGAGTACTGAAATATTAAATCCATAATGGAAAAGCTGCATTAATCTGTCTGAATCTTAGCTATTCACAAAACAACAAAATAAAGATCCATTTAACCGTTTTGGAGCACTTTAACAAATGCTATTGTTTATTAAAGTCTTCAAGTTATTTCATGAATATCTGCAGGCTATACATTTTAGTATTGCTAAGGGAAAGTATGCCCTAGTTCTGCTATTTGAGACATCAGGTCTGAGTTTCAGTCCCAATTCCAACATATGGTACCTATGCAATCTAGTGTACACGGGCTAAGATGGTGATTCACCTCACCTAGATTTACCTTGACAATCTTTGGGTCCCAGTTTTCCAGCTATAAAACAAGCCTAATAATCCTACTTTACATTAGAGTAATGTTCTGAAATGTCAATCCACTTTCTTACACAAGGCTTTGAGATAGTGAATGTAAATTGTAATACCTCTGCATAAAAAGCAAAGATATAAAATAGTGAACATGTTAATGGCATTGGCTATGACAACATAATAAAAAATTTATGTCATTACTACACAAGATAGCAATAAGTAATGCTGAAGAAACGATGAGTTGAAAACTCAGTCTTCAAAAATATTTTGAGGAATGTAATTCTGAAGAAAATATGTATGTATATCTGCATTTTATAGATGGAAAACATAATCACAGAAAAAGAAGTAAATTAATTTGCTTAAAATTGGCTAAGAAGTTATAGCTTTTCAGTATATACTAAAATAATACTTTATGAACATTCAGATATCTAAGATATAAAAATTGTAACAATAGATTACAATTCTTATTAATTTAGCTTATTTAATTCTGCATTAACTTCACTTATTTTAGCCTTGCCTAATTTACACCATTGCTTGACACCAAAAATATTTGCACAATGCTATGCTTCAAACAATATGCATACAGTTCTTTTTATCTACAGTAGAAGATCCCACCCCAAGGGCTTTCTGATTTTTCACAGAAAACACAGTGGTTACATCCTTTACCTCCAGAGCCCTAGATCTGACTCCATGGTAAGTCAATGGTTTGCAGACGATGATAAAATCGTAACTCAATAAATGTGCTCCATGATTTTATTTTAAAAAGTTGAAAAATTGACGTAATTGTTTTCAACTAAAAACTGAAAATTAAGATAAGCAGCACAGATGGTAGAATATTTTTATCTTTACAGTTAAAGTATCTTTGGCATTTTAGCTTATCACTGAAATCTTATTGAAATGTCCATAAGAACCAGAGCATAATATAACAGACTACCATGAGATGTTACAGTACTTTTCAGTTTTCTGGGGAAAAAACATTTGATTGCAGCTTCTGGAATAATTTGACATGAAGTATTTCAACAGAATTAAGTTTTAATAGTTATAAAGCAACATCCTAGTAATTGCTGAAAGTTTCTTTCATATTGCTTTTTTAAGATTCTTAAAAAAACCACCAGAAAGCCCCAAAAGTTGTCTTTCAGAAGAAGACTACCAACAAAATTTGTAAAAAATATAAATTGGATCTTTTTTTCAAATGTAGAAAAAGTAAACAATAATGTTTGGCTTATTATTTTGATGAGGATTTTGCACGGCTAAGACATCAGTAACATGATTCTATAACACAGATCTGTCTTACAGAAAGTTGGATATATGCTTGTATGGTCCTAACAATGGTAATGATGTTTCTTTTTTATTTTCTCAACAAACTCAGGAATTCTTAAAACACATCATTTTACAACCTTCCTCTGAGGTTCAGCACATCCTTTCTGTTACTACTCAGCAGTCATTTGTATAGCTGTTAAAACAGCAGGCTAGGGCCGTGAGATCCTCAACATTTCTTTCTCAGGATATCTAATGATGTTTTTTCTTGTGGAACGCATGGGGTTAAAGACTGAATTTTCACACAGTACCTCTTCCCACAACAGGGTAAAATGTCAGAAAAACACTTCTTCTATTGTGTGCTGATAGAGAGAAACTTAAATCACTTCAGGAAAAATATGGAAAAGTAAGAACTCATAGACTATGTGAGCACTGAACCAAGCTTTGCTTCCCAAAGCCAGTGAATATGACTGAGTATTTTAGGACTGAATGTAGCCTTACATTTAATCGTATGTCAGGTATCAGGCATCTAACAAGCAAAACAACAGACAAAACTCACACTGTTGAGGAGACACTCGTTGATATGGAAGGTTACACCTACTGGCAGGTAATACAGCTTTCCAAGTGCAGTATGGATGAATGGGCTCTCCCAGGAGCACGTGAAGTTGGACAACACCTTTGTAAGGCTTCATTAGCAAGCAGCACAGCCCAACTGCACAGCAAAATGGTCAGTGCTGCAGGCCTGACATCCACACTACTTATATTTAGGATGACAGCACTACCCCTTCTCTAGCACTTCAGCGGGTTTTGCTTCCTGCTAGTTGTAGCCTTGTTGCACAAACTGAGTTCCCATTAGAAGTCAGAGCTCCTTCCTGGAGCCCAGCTTTGGTTTAGTTTCGTAGGAAAGGAGTCCAGTTCACACCCCGTGACCTCTGCTCACTGGAAGTAATGGCCCAGTTATTGGGAATAATCAGGAGGCTCTCCTCTAAACTGCACTCCTGATTCAAACTAAAACACTAGTGAATAAGCACCCCATGTAGTACTGGTAAAGACCGAGACAGATTATGAGACTTTCTAGCATCTGTTACATGAAGGCAAAATGAGTGAGATTATCATAAAGCTATCTTACATGGTGTTATTTATAAGGTTATCTGGGTGCTGTTGGCCTTGCAAGACTCTGCACCCCTAAAGGTCTCTAATGCACCAGTCCAATTACCTGTGGACTTCGGCTGTTTCTCATATAAGTCTGCCTTAACCACCTGTGAGGTCCAGCTATTCCCCATGGTGCTGTCTGTAACTTTTGTCAGATTCTCATAGCTTTTTATGTTCTACGATTTCCCACATCACGTCCAGCAGTCTTCCAGACCCTGTTCAGCTTGCACAGCCTTGGCCAGGGTCTACCCAGCAGCCCAGTCGTTTGCCACAGCCCTAGCACGGGAATTGTAACTGCTTAAGCCTACTCATGTAGACATGAATCGAATCGCAGTGAAAGACAATGTGCATTGAAAGCCTGAAGGATTTGCTGTAGACAGCTACCCTGAAAACAATCAAAATGCAGTTAAGTCTTAGGCACTGGATCTTAGGAAAAAAACCCAACAAACCTGGGACTTGATCAGTTCTGATTTATAAAATGAATGGAACAGATTCCCTGGGCTTCTGGATTAGTGATGGCAATCTCTCTTGGTACTGACCCTCAGGTTAATAATATGGTTCTTATTTACTGCATGGTGATGATGTTTAACTCCACTGCGGGCTGAGCACAGCAGAGGAAACACACACCACCCTCCAAAGGCAATTGCCCCCTCATCCCGATCCTCTTCCACTCCCTTCTGCATGCCAATTCCCTTCATCTCTCAAGACTGAGAGTAATATATTCCATACTCAAACCCAGCTCCCCTCACACTATGTGCTTCAGGCTTCCTTCATCCTCATCTGCTGCCTTACAGCATGTCTGTCACACGGTGCTGAAGTCCACCCGCCCTTAACCTGATGCATGGCTCCATAACCCACTCCCTCATAAAAGATAACAGATATTTTGAAACACCTGCTGTGTTTTATAATTTCCAGTTGACCAAAGCAGGGAAAATGAATTATAAAATGTTATAGCAGAAATTGGAGGAGTACTGACCTCTGCAAAAGTGAAGCGTGTGAGTGATAAGAACATAAAGGCCAAGAAAAATTATGAATTATCTCTGGATGAGAAAGCAGCCTTACCATTTTAAAAGGATGTGTGCTGACAGAGAACTGATTTCTAGCTGGAACCCTGGCCAAAATGCTTGAATAAAACTACTGGAAGGAACTTGAAAGAACAAACGGAGTTTGCATAGCAAACAAAATTACACAATCCAGATTGATGAATAAAAAGTGTCCTCATAAAATTGAAATAACAGAATATCCAAGAATGATAGAAGAGAAACCTGCAGCAGGAGCTGTGTAGAGCTCAGAGATAAATTTCATCAATACAATACATAGACCTTCCTATAACGTAACAAATACAGCTATGAAAAGAAACAACATGTATTTAAAGAACAACATGAGAATTGCAGTGGATTTCATATCTTGCAAGAATTTGCAAATAAAAGCATAGCGCAGAGACTAGACAAAGATGATAATCACAGCGCTGTTGCTGCAGAGGCATTATTCATAAGATCAATGGACAATGCTACAGAAGAAAATTAATGAGCATGCAGTTTGACAAATGCAAACCTATTAATTTTTAATCTGGACATAAATGCAAAAATCAAGATGATGTCTGCAACACTGATTGTAGTAAAAGTAACAAGTGAACTATATGGTAACAAGTAAATCAGAATAGATATAATTTCTTGGTGGTACCTGTTTTGGGGTAAAAAAGCTTTCAGGTCCTAGGTCCCATCAGTGGAGAAACAGAGAACAAAAAAAAAAAGAGGAACAGTTTGAGAATGGATGAAGTGGAATGGGACAGTTCTCAGCAGAGTACAGAGCGAAGCTAAAAGAGCTTAGCCATCCTTTGACTTCTGTTTTTAACCGAACATTTTAGAGGGATGGCCCACAGACTAAGG
>NW_008795319.1:949667-952939 GCF_000699145.1 Aptenodytes forsteri | reverse complement strand
CGACCAGCACCCCCAGGTCCTTTTCCGCCAGGCAGCTTTCCAGCCACTCTTCCCCAAGCCTGTAGCGCTGCATGGGGTTGTTGTGGCCGAAGTGCAGGACCCGGCACTTGGCCTTGTTGAACCTCATACAATTGGCCTGGGCCCATCGATCCAGCCTGTCCAGGTCCCTCTGCAGAGCCTTCCTACCCTCAAGCAGATCAACATTCCTGCCCAACTTGGTGTCATCAGAGATGGTGAATACATGAGGAGAGCTCACACAGCAGAGCTAAGAGAGTGGGTGTACAACACCTGCAGTCAGCCACAGAGACCCCATAATGAAATACAGGCATGTAGAAAGAACATTGCTTACAACAGAGTAAATTTTTGGAGATACAGATGACAACAATTATTTTTCTATACTTGATGCATTATTAAAATTCTCGTAGTTACTTTGGTGAAATGGAGCAGAGATTTGTGTACATTCAGTACTGCCTTGGGCAAACAGGCCCTTCAATTCAAGAGTGCTTTATTTCCTGATGCTTTTCATAATGAAATACAACATCATCTTAACGGCAAAGAGGTACTAAGCTGTACCTAGATCATATTTTTGTTTAGATGGGTGAGAAGGAAAACAAAGACAAAGCAGTAGAAGAATGTGATAACACAACATTGAATCACTATCAGAAGAGCCCGAACACCTGCCGTGAATGTTAGATGAACAAAAAATATAAACTCTGTGAAAGAAAATAAATGTTTAGGAGAAACGTTAACACATTAAAGTGGTACATACCAAAACTGAGGCTACAACCAGTGACCACTGTGACCAACAACTAGTGATCTATGTATAAATTACCTGCCAGAAAACCGATAGAGGAGAGAGAGAGTTCACAAATCTACAAATGTTCCTACACTTGTACAAATCTAAGCAAAGGCTAAAACAGCATAGGTAAGAATCACCTGGTCATTAGACAACTGCTGCTAGAACTAAACAAGCCAAAGATGCTCAATGAATATAACCAATGAATTGCAGGTTTGCAAAGCTAATGCAGGAAATTAAAGATCCTCAAGAAATGCACAATTACCATACCTAAAGATGCTTCCTAAGAAGATTATGTTAATCTTAAAACTTATGATCACAACTAGGGACCACTGCATTCAGGGTGCCATCAGATTCAGGAAGAAGACTTTGCCTTAATTAATGAGAGTACAAAATGTCATGTTTTTATTTATGAGAGGCTAATTACCAATTTGTTGCAACCAAGTTATAAAGTAGGTTGTTTGAACTCGCACCAAGCTGTTACACTCTTACTGTGGGCAAAAAAATACCTTATATGAAGTCTTTTTTTTTTCTTAATGAAGTTGTAAAAGTCTAATCAAAGAATTATTAGTAGTCTAGTTCCATACTAACACTTGCAGCTCAAATTACATGCAGGTAAAATGACATATACACAAACTTTCTAGTGTCTGGCCCTTTCCCTGGTGTTATGCTCACCGCTCCACTGCCCTGGACAATCCTAAGGTCAATGGCTTCAGCTGGGGGGGGACATTGCTGTGAGTTGGCAGCACCTTGAGTCCTTTGCTGCAAGACGTATACTACCGATGGTGATAATTTCTTCCTCCTCTCTCCAGGAGGCACTTGGGGTAATTTTTAGGTTTGTGAACATGCTACATAAATTGTTCTTTCTCCATTGTTTCGCAACTCCATTCCCATCCAAATTCACTAAATATATTAAGTTTTACATATGCTGTGTACTTTTTCTTTGCTCTCTTTGTTACTCAAGGTTGCACTCCTTTAGTGACCAGTAACTGACCTTGATGCCAAGTCCCTCTTTACAGCCCTGGAGCCTTCCTTATCATCCTGTGCCGTTGCTTTCAAGGCCTCCATTTCCATCCCACCCCTGTACTCCCCTACGCTGCAGTTTTATTCTAGGGCCGTAGCAGCACCCTCTACAAAGAATAACAAGTTATTACAAATACAGGACAAATCTAGGCAAAAGCTAAAACAACATAGGTAAGAATCACTTGGCCGTTAGACAACTGCTGTTAGAAGCAAGCTCAAAGGGAGCCGGGAGCAGACCAAGGCCCGCCCAGAGCATGCCTGGCAGGTCCCAAGCCCTGTGCTGCTGCCTTAGCACAAAGTCTGCAGTCCGTGACAAGTGACGGCAACACCATATTTACTGGGATACAGGGCTACAAGTGTCAGTGGAAAGAAAACGTAAATTACTTATTGCCTTTGCTGAACAGGTCTGAAAAATACTCCTGGGATAGAGAGATTGTTTTTTCAGCTACAAATGTCTAATTTTCAACCTAAATACACACCTGGATGAGGCCTGCTGCTTTCAATGCACTCCTTAGTTCCACCAGCAGATTTCAATGCTAGATTATACACATGACTATCTCAGGGTTTAAAAGCAATCATTTGGGCTCTACCACAGTGTAAGCTGTGATTGCTAGAGCTACTGCTGAGAATGAGTCTCTGCACAAAGTGACCAACACTAATGAGCACAGACCACGTTCCCAAACCTCACCATTGCTTTACGAAGGGCTGCTCTCTACGATACAGGGTTTTGTTCAACTACACCAGGCTGCTGACAGTCAAGTGCCAAATCAACACATTCAAAAGGATAAATACAGTTATTTAGTGATTTAAAAAAAATTAAGACGAGAGAGATTTTATAATGGCTGATGACATTGTAAGAACTTTAAGAGCTTACTGTGTCAAAAATAAAGCAATGAGCCTGTGGCACAAGAGAGAAAGATCCTTTGAGCAAAGCAGACGTAGCTATGTTTACACTGGTTGGAGGAAAATGTACTTTCTTTTCCTCTGCTATCATTCTTACTTTCTGGAAATCATTTTACTAGTTCTATTACATCTTTCTAGCTCTATTTATTTCATTGTGTTTGGAGCCAAGTTATCTTGGTTTTATAAATCTTAATCCCTTTTTTTAGAGACAGAGAAGGTGAACAGTCACCTTAAAGTGATACAAATGTTATAGAGACTAGAAAGCTCTACTAATGTTTTAGGTAATTCAACAAGCTAGTTGATGACAAATTATCAGACATCTTGAAAAGAAGGTTAACTGTATTTATGCTATGAATTCTATAAACTGACAATAATAGTAGGATATTTATTTATCTACAATTCTTATTTTTCAGGAAACATTCATCTTGATATCGGTGAAGTATAAACAGTGTTCTCAAAAGCGTGTTTAATAAAAAAATAATATTTGCCATTTAAAATATACAAACAGGAACATTTAAATTAAAGACCTCTAGATCCTCTTTTTTTTCCC
>NW_008795319.1:942191-949094 GCF_000699145.1 Aptenodytes forsteri | reverse complement strand
AGCTGGGAGGGAGCACAGCCAGGACAGCTGACCCAAACTGGCCAAAGGGATATTCCACACCATGTGCAGTATATAAACTGGGGGGAGTTGGCCGGGGGGGCAGCAATTGCTGTTTGGGGACTGGCTAGGTGTCGGTCGGTGGGTGGTGAGTGGTTGCATCACTTATTTTTCCTGGGGTTTGTTCCTCTCTTTCTCTCTCTTGTTGTTTTCCTTTTCATTAAAATTTATTATTATTATTATTACTACTACTATTATTATTATTTTATTCTAATTATAAACCTGTTCCTATCTCAATACTTGAGTTTTCTTACTTTTGCTCTTCCGATTCTCTCCCCCATCCCACCGCAGGGGGGAGTCAGCAAGCGGCTGTGTGGTGCTTGGTTGCCAACTGGGGTTAAACCACGACAATATTTAAACTCAATTTCATGATGAAAGCTCCAAGTACACACTTAAAGATAACTACTTGCTTAACCACCCATTTGATGAAGGATGCTTCCCCAAATACCGGCCTAGAGAATAAATTCACTGGTGCACGTAGGCATTACTTCAGTGCCTCATTGCTATTTTAGGTGCCTACATAAAGAGATTTCCAAGCCTTTCCCGATCTAACTGCGTAACCTACTCACTTAGCTTATAGCTGCAAAAGAATTTGAACACCCAGGATTTAGGCATGAGTTTGATCCTAATCACCAGGTTGTGGCCATCTAAATTCCTGTTCAGTTGCCTCCTATCTCTGGAATCTATAGATGCCAGAGTTGTCCACAGTAATACTCCTCAGACACAGAAGTGTCTGACCAGCAGCACCACATTAGGGTGAAGGAGATCTGATACTTATTTCAGGCTTAAGCTTCTTTGGATTCATAAACTAGCGAGGGACTAAATAAGATAGATGTTCTGAATACACTCCTACTGAATGAAAAAGCAGTGCTACTGCCCTTTTCCTTAATGAGGTAGCAGTTGGAGTGCTCATCAAGTTATGCATTACAAAAGTTAGGAAATAGGTGTTCATTTTAGGGAAGTTGCTAGATGAATCCCACAAGAACCATTTGGGGACATGTTCTGTTAAACTATTCATAAGTGATCCAGAAAATGAGTTGAACAGTGAAAAAAATTCTCCAGTGATAAAAAACAGCTCTATCCGTGCACACTATGAAAGACTCTAGATAAGGTTATTTCAGGAGAAAGATCTTGGAGGTATTACATTCAGTTCTACAGAAAGAATTTGTTCAGTGTCCAGTAGCAATTAAAAGGACATCCTCTATTAGGTATTTTTAAGAAAGGAAAAGAAATGAAACGTCAAATAGGATTATGCCATTGCAAAACCTGTACTATTTCCCCACCTTTAATACTGAAGACCATTCTGGTGCCCCAATTTAAAAAGGTATTAGAACCAAAAAAGATCCAGATGAAAAGGATGATTATGAGTATGGAAATATTTCCACATGAGAAGCTGAACATGAAAGTCTTGGCAATCTTGATGTTCCTGCAGTTCAGAATGTCCTTAAACAACTAATTCTTGGAAGACCTCTCAACTTTCACTAGTTCTTATGTTCTTACCCAAGCTTTCAGTCCTGCAACTTGCAGGAGCTGCAGACTGAGCCCGTTCTTACGTTATCCTGTCTCATTTGGAAACGAGAACGCATCTAGTGGGGCATGTTGTGTTGTATATATACAGAATAAAACAACATGCAAATCTAGTATGTTTTTGTCCTATGATATTTGTAATTGCTTGCTGATGTGTTAGGTGTATCTTTTTTACTAAACAACACCTATAAGATAGATGTGTACACTTAAGGCACTTAGGTGTCAAATACGGAACTCACTTTCAATAATGTTTCTCCCTAGGCTGCACATTTTGTTTAAAAGATCCTGTTACTAATTAGTATTCAAAGGAGCTCAATGTGATATTACAAGTGCTTCATCTAGAAAGCAAGGCAACACTTCAGCCACTCTGCTCATTATAAACAGAGCTGAGAGAGTGCAGAGGAGACATTTACAGCCACTTTCAGATGCAGATTCAGGAATCAGGACTGCTGCAAGACATGCAGAGAACCGACTGCTGCCTTCACCTCCTCATCTCCTGCAGTGGCAGCCTCCCCTGACCCTCCCACGCGGTGGGACTTTTTGAAGGATAATGTTGCTGCATCTCTGACCAACCCTTAGGAGTTCAACTGGGAAGCCCAGTGCAAGTGCAAGGTTTAAAAGCTAGAACTGATCATCCCGTTTAACTCCTCATTGCTTTTTCTAGTGAGTCTCCACCATTGAGCAGGTTTCCACGTTAACGCTTTGTACCCTGAAATGCAACAGTACCATGATGCAGGAAAGGTCCTTCCCTACACACTTGGGATAAGGGAAGGGATTTCTCCCTGATGGTTGTATTAGCCTAGGCAGGGGAACAGGATGGTTTGGCTTCCAGCAGTTTAAAGACCTGGCTGATAAGCTGTATTATAAAGTTCATCTTCTTGCAACTGGGCTGATTGCCAAAAATTATTTCCTAAAGGCTGTCCCTTGGTTAACCACAACATTGCAAACGAAAGCAGCAAATGGATTCGAGGATCCTACCACCAAATATAGAAAGAGACAACTATTTTCTATATCCCCTTGATTCTCATGCAGTGATGAGGAAACCACATCGGTGGAGGGAAGCCATGCTGGCGGAGGCAAACTGAACTCTGGGAATGAAAGAGGAAAAGGAAGTGCATAAATAATTGGCAAACCCTGTAGCTCTAATGGCATTTACACAGAGTAAAATGTTTCAATAACTGAAATTACTTAAAAAATGCATTATCATCTTCTGAAAAAGTATTTCAAATAACAGATAAATCAAATACCTGAAAAACCAACCAGTGTGTCAAACTGTTTCTCACAAACATATCCTTTTTCTGAGCTAGAATTTTAGTGTCTCGCAAATGAGACACTTCCTCTCACACGTGACAGTCACACATGACTTTGCAGGTTTCACTTGCTGTTTCTTTCCTTGGAGGATTAGGTTTTGCATAATGACAAAGAACACAAACATGCATTTGAATGGCAAAATTACTTTTTCTTCTATCCAGAAAATCTAACTACTCACATCATATTCATTTAGACAAATTTTACTGAGAGTGCAAGTTCTTGGACAATTTCTCACAAAAGTGTCAGAAGTAGTTAACAGATGAGTATGTTATAGTAACATTACATATACCATGATTTTATGTCTGACAGATTTACTGAATGCAAATAAAATTGCTTGCAAATAGATTCTTGGTCATCTCAGCTATGATGGTGATTTGCTCTGCAAAGATGGAAGAACACATTTTCTAATCTTCTCATAATGGAAAACTGTAAGGATATTAGTCCAATATAAGCTGTAAATGAGTCTGACTAAAAACCCTGAATTTTTTAATGAGTAGTGATTATAGCAATTCTAATAGCAATTTACTAGAAGGCTCATTTTCATGAAATGTGCAGAGTACGTGGACCATGGACAATTCAGGTAACATCCAGCTCCTTGGCTTTCCAGTCTAGACCTGCCCTGAACTCTGAACCACGAGAGAGTGACTTAAGAAGCTACCATTCCTAAAACAAAAGTAAAGGAAGTCAAAATGAGTTCTGACAAGTTTGTTTATCTTAAGATAACTTGGCCGGGCAGTGGGCGGGATGATGGTAGCTTTTGGTTGCGGTAGCTTAGTCTGTGACTCCAACAGAAGCTCCAGTGTTCCTCACTGCAAATTTTTACAATAAATTATTTACCCAAGAAGAACAAAGATGTATCCTCACTGGAAGGCACCCTGACCCCTTTGGCAAGGTACACAAAATCCTAGTATCACAGAGAAAGTAGCCTGGAGGATGGCAAGGGCTTTCCTCTGGGAAGTCTAATGTTCAAAATTTCATGTTGTTCTTTGTACTGCCCCAAAGGAAACATCAGGTGTGCATTCACCTCAGAGGAGGTTACCCCTGGCTGAAGGGGTCATTGGTACTAAACTGGCCTGGCCAAGATGTCAGTGTCTAAGTGCAGACAGGGCATTTCCTCTAAAAACTCACAGCGTGCTGCTCCTGCTCCCCTCCCCAGAAACTCCCATCTCCCACGAGCACTCTTATGGGGTCCAAACCAGAACGGACTATCACAAACACACCAAACAAACGTAAAATTGCAAGAGTAAAATAATTTTAAAATTCAGTTTAAAGAAGATCACTGTACTTCAGAAAAGGTTAAGTACCAGCAATCTTCAAAGAGTCAGCTAATTTTACTGCACTAAAAATTAATATTCATTTTGCACTTAAGTTTTATCATCCAGATCATCCTTGGCAATTTGAAGCACTCTTCCAACCCCCTTTATGCTCTCAGATTTATGCAAGAAGACATAACCTTGTGCACAGGCTTTGAGTGTTGCAAAATTTTCATTACACGGTAGCCATATCTCAGATAATCACAAAATATGCAGAATATATTAATCAATTATAGTCAATTCTGCTTAATGTCACCATCAGTTTACAACAAAATTTTCTTCTATTAAAAGCTTTTTCCCAGGAAACATTGTAACCTGCCTCTGGCTGAAAACGAAGCACTGCATTTGTTTTCCAGTTCTTTAGTGCTTTAGCACCTGTGGTGTCCCTTGTTGCTCATTTTCAATACGAGTACAAATGAACGTAAAATAAAATTGAACAGCAGCCCTGTTTATGGGCAGACTTTCTCCATAGCTTTGAGACAAAAGATGAGGGTATTTTTATTGTTGTATGAGCATCCTCAAATGTTCCGACTGATATTAAATGCTGAAAAAAACAAGTTTCCTTTCCTTTCTTCCCTTCCCTCCTAAATTGAAAAGAGGGTAAAACAAAAAATAAATCCTAAATCAGGAACGTGCACCACAGAAACTCAGCAGAGCTTCGACTCCTAACAGACTTAGCTCCTTGTGCTACATTTTCCATCTGAATGTTTGGGTTTTTTTCATTGAAAGTGTGCAAAGAACAAACAACTCAAGTTCTCTGAGGACATAATCACACTCCCCAGGCTCTGTTCAACCCCAAGTCTTTGCTGACACGTTGGATCTGAGACAAAGGTCCCAGTTTGAAAAGCTAGTTACAGGACAGCTGAAAAATTGAGTTCCCTGAGTAGGATTCATTTACCTTGACTTAGGTGTCCAGAAGCTAGATATTTACACCTAAACTAGTCATGTGGAGCTCTCAATGGAAAGAAACAGGCACTTTCACAGGGTGACTCATCTCAAGCTGAGGTTGGTGTTCAAGATGAGTTGGGAGTTTAGGTGAATAAATCAGTTTAAGGATCTAAATCTTTTTGGATCTGCCCAAACCATGTTAATAAAGAAGTAATCAAAGTACAATTGGCAACTCTAAAAATGTAAAAAATAGGCCTAGCATCATTTGGGTTCTTTTATAAAAATTATTAGCATGAGGGAAAAAAAAAAAGTGGAGCCATGTTAGACAAATTTAAAGACTGCTGGCATCACTTTTGAAACTGGTTGAAAGATTATAGACATCATTTTAACTATTCTGGAAAAAGGTAACAAAACCAGCATGAATCTGAAACATTGTATATATCTATTTTCTCCTTCAAACAAATATTTAAGCATTAACTGTTTTTACTGGGCAAGCTGAATGAAAATTGCACTATTTATAACTGACCTAGATGTTACACTGCTGGTGCCGCAGAGAGCAAACAAGGAGGTGGAAATCAGGCAAGCGCTGGTTGAGATGTTACTATTACCAGCTTCAACCATATTTTTTCTGTTGCGCAGTGTAATTTTTATTTCGCTCAGAAACAGTCAGTGATTGCAAAAGCAACACTGGGCAACAGATCCTGGCATGATTTAAGAGGGATGATATATCTAATTATGAGAAACTCAATTTGTTTTACTTTCATTTTATATAAGTTACAGAGGGGTTTGCCAATGATGGAGTTCACAAGCAGAAAAGCCATGCAGTGTTCAGGCTTTGATGTTTCTCCTGGGACCTGTGGGAACGCTGCTGCACAACAACAGCTGATTAATTAAACCTCTCTCAGCTGTGGTTTACCAGTTATATACTTTCACCACCAGTAAATCTGTCATGCAAAGACAGGTTCTGCCCCTCTGCAGTCTGAACAACGGCACAGTGGCCATCATGTTATATTACTGCAAGGACCTGAGATGCACAGAGTGGTCTGGAAAAGCACTTGAGATGCCTCTCCGTTAACCAGAGTGTGATGTCTGCTCCATTAACAGTGCTCCTCGATCCCCCAGCTGTGCTCGGGGACTGCTGCCCCGCTGATCACCTGCCTCCGGGTCTTGCACTGTCCCTCCCCGTGTCCTTACCATCTGCCCCTGGGGCTGCGCCTCCTCTAGCGCCAGACAGCACATGTGTTTCCTTGACATGTCCTTCCTCCATACGCTCACAGAGAGCACTCCACCAGCTGGGGACATACGTGCAACATGACTAACAGGAAGGAAAGATGCCTTCTTTCCTTCCTGCGTTTGTAAGGAAAGAGTTGGGTTTTTGTTTGTTTGGTTTTTTTTTTTTTTTAAATGTTGCTATTAGCACGCTATGTCACAGTAGCTTTCTGAATCCCATTCTGCCAGAGGCTGTTTCTATGCTAGAAATGTTCAGCGGCAAAGAAGTCCTCTCGTCAAACATTTCTTGCTACTGCTGTTTTGGCAGACTGCGTTCACCAGTGTCTGCCTTTGCCAGTGCTGCCTGCCTTTGCCTGCCCCCGCTGCCGGCTCCACGCCAGCAGCAAGGCTGGTAAGCACCCGTCGAGAAAGGCACGAGGGGCGACGAAGCATCTCCCCCTGGGGCATGGGGTCCCTGAGAGTCCACTTCCCACAACTTCTCTCATCCCCTCTCATGCTGGTTTTCAATCATAGAATCACAGAATCATTTAGGTTGGAAAAGACCTTTAAGATCATCAAGTCCAACCGTTAACCTAGC
>NW_008795319.1:929453-941950 GCF_000699145.1 Aptenodytes forsteri | reverse complement strand
CAGGTAGTTGTAGAGAGCGATGAGGTCTCCCCTCAGCCTCCTTTTCTCCAGGCTAAACAACCCCAGTTCCCTCAGCCGCTCCTCAGAAGACTTGTTCTCCAGACCCCTCACCAGCCTCGTTGCCCTTCTCTGGACACGCTCCAGCACCTCAACGTCCTTCTTGTAGTGAGGGGCCCAAAACTGAACACAGTGTTCGAGGTGCGGCCTCACCAGTGCCGAGTACAGGGGCACAATCACTTCCCTACTCCTGCTGGCCTCACTAGTTCTGCCACCGTCTCCTCAGACACATGGAGGGCGACAAATGAGACAAACCGTCATGTTCGCCGCAGAGACAGGAGATCTGATTCTTCTGTGTCTGTGGAAATGCAGATCAGCAACTGTAGCAGCCTGCTGTGCAGGAAGAGAAATTAAATGCCACTTTTGGGTGGATAATATGGAAAATAAATGTAACCAACCATCTGCATATAATGCAGCAATGAACCTGGACTATCTAAACAACAGCTTCAGACCATTGGCTGAATTAAAACCCCAAAACTGTTGGTTTTGTGCTTAGTTCTGCGCTTAGGAATTGCTCTTCTTCCATTCCTACAGTGCAAATGTATTTGACTAAGTGTTGTTAGCATCTTCTATCATACAGGATGATACAGGACTCCAGACAATGTGTAGGAAGAAGAGGTTAATAAAATGGACTTTCCTAACTGAGGTCCCCCCAGCTTTCCTTTGCACAGAAAAGGCTATTTTTTTTCAGATTGTGCAGGTATCAAGAGATCAGTGGCTGGACAGACGTTCACAGCTGTAGGAATGCAGTGGGTTTACCTGCAAAGTTCAGAAAGAGTCCTTTTCTCTAAGTCAGCACATGTGATGATTGAAATACTTCTAACTTTGAGGAGGCCCAGCATGCTTTCTTCTTGCTTACCTTATGAAGGCATACTGGTAGTAACAATACGGAAAGATTTAAGAGGTTAAGAAACTGTGACTATAGAGTATATATTTTATGAAATGAATGTAGAGCCAGAAAATGTTATTGCTATTGCTACACAACATATTGCATACTATTGCATAACATGTTTCTGAAAAAAATAATTTAAAAAAATTGATGCTGAGTTGGAAATACTCCCAGCAGGTTGAAAGGGAGAAGCAGACAGGCTGCCTGCCAGACAGAGCCAGTCCAACACAAGTTCAACAGCTAGGGCTCCCTGAGGTTCTGCAGAGTCAAAGGAAGCCTTTGGAGTACATATTGATGTGATGGGTTGGTTAGCTTTTATTTTAATTTGTGAACATACAGGACTTAGGGGGATGTATTGCTATAAAGTGCTATGCATTAATCTTAAATTTGAAGGACTTTCCTTTGCCTTATAGCGTCCCTGCCCAATACACAGAATAGACTACTACAAACCACAAATACTGTCCAAAAAACTGAAAGCATGGTTTTGAGCATCATTTACTTCCAGGCCAGAGCACAAAGGGTCAGTGCAGAAACAATATCCAAGATGAAATAAATCATCACATTTGCCAGTACACAAGGCCTGCGACTGCTGACTAAGTTTTGTAATCTATCCACGCCATATCTTTTGAGCCAGCCACCCACTGTTTCTATCATTGTTTGAATCTAAGCACAGCATGCAAGTGTTTTAATTCAGACTTGGTCTTCTGCACTGGAAAATCAAAATATTCTGGTATTGGATTTGAAAACGTGCATCCTCTAAGTTTACAACCCTTTTTTGTCAACATTATGGAATCTGAATGATCAATGAACGGTTTACGCACAGCAGTCTCCTTTAGCATTTCCAGCATAATTCATTACAAAGCTCATCTAAATAGTGTGGGGGTTTTCTTGCTTATTTTCAGTAGACTGCTTTGTATTTTATTTCTCTTATTTTCATTCATTCCTTCTACCCAGATGGGTCAAACATATTTGCAAACATACACTTTGGGGAATCTTTTTAGCTGCCTCCCAAGCGTGTTCATAAGGAAAACAGGTGACTTGGAAACAGAATCCTTCTGTTCCCTGCTCACAGAAATTTAGCTTTCATTTCCAGAAGAAAAAGAGATAGAGGGCTAGAAGGAAAGGGTACGAAAAACAGTGTGCAGTAATGAAGGCAGAAAATAATACCTTCCTCTTTTTTTGGTACATTGTTTACTTAGGTTTGTATAGGCTACCTGAAGGCTTGTAAGATCTTCATTGCTGATTTTCTGCCACGAGTGGATTGGCAAAGGGATGTGACTGTGCTCTGTGTAATGGATAATGGTGGTTTTAGAGGACAGCACCAGATTTTCTCCCATCTTATTTTGTCTTTTGAGGAGATAACTGCAGCTACTTCACTGTTGCTCGATATGAGAATTAACTCTGTTCTGTTCCAGTTTCTGACAAATTGAAAACCATAAGGCATTGATCAGGCACAACCACCAGGCTGTGCAACGGTTTTGCTGACAGTCAGCTGTTGTTGTGCAGGCAGCTCGGTGTCCACAGAAGCAGCATGGCAGAGCCTCTGTGGCAGCCTTGGAGAGCTAGCTGGAGACCAAACCACTGACGGACGTACATGTGCCATCAGTAGTACTGCCAACAAAACTTGGTAGAATAGCTACGAGACTTGTTCAACAAAATATAGTCAGTGCTGGATACGCTTGCCAGTGCCCGTATCTTTCACCAATGGCTATCAGATCTGGTGGGCATGCTCGACATCACTCATTTGGGCTACGTGAGCGAACATGTAATTACCACGTTAACTAATGAGAGGTTAAAACCAGCAGACGTACAAGACTCCTGAATGGAAAATGAAACAATCCAGTGTGGTTTTTTTCCTGCAAACCAGCAGAGAATGCAGGACCCAGTACCCATTTGGCTGCAGCTAGAGGTCTATTTGCCTCCCAGCAAAAGAAAAACAGAGGTAAGAGACAAAGTAGTCATGTGAGTATCTTCACAGGAGGAAGCCAAGAAAAAGGTCCTGTTTGGAGGTAGGATCTTTAAAGAAAAGCTTGGGTTTCTGAACAAGAAAACTGCCTGTTTGCTGTTTCCCATTATGTTTAGGTAAAAGGGGCATGGCACAGATTATTTGTGAACAAACTGGAGAAATGCTGCTTATTTCTTCCTCTAAAAGAGGCAGAGAGGGAGAGCCAGTATTACCTAACTAAGGAGCACCAGTAACAGGGTCTAGAAGTACTAGCAGAGTTCTTCTCATTGCTGTTGGTGCAAGGCTAGACGTTATAAGATGAGTTTAAGAAATAGCCATGGAATATCGATAAAGAGTTACTTTCTCACTTCAAAAATTTGACTCTCTCATGACTTTAAAAAGTTTAAAAGGCTTTTAAGAATTATTTTCTATTTGAATAAGCTTTCCTGCCCTTTGTAGTCTAGTATAATTCCACTGAATGTGATGCCATGGATCTTCATAAATCTGTAACTATGTTTGACAGCTATATTCATATATTGTGCTTTTCATCTGAAAAATCATGTTTTAAGCTCCCATGACACTAACATCGTCATTACTTGAAAATCAAAGGCAAGGACACAATGAGCTATGTTGTATGTCCAAGGTCTCAGAACAGTTTGGGCTATACAAGCTGGCTTCTGAAGGCACCTGAAATCACTAGGAATAAACAGAAGCTTCTTTTCAGAGTGACCAGGAAGCACAACTCATCCTCCCAGGAGTCACCTTTTCACTTGGCTAAGGAGAACATGTTTAGATGGTGTGCCCTGCCCGCAGTCCGAGACTAACATACATACATCAGCTGGAAGCCAGGAGCTGCATAGCTGCAATAAGCACAGAAGAGACCCCACGCTAATACTGTCTGTTGGGAGGCAGATGCATGTGAGAGACTGAACTGTAAATCATTTGTCTGAAACATTGTTTGTCTAAGCGAAGAATCCTCTGGCTGCTACAAGGCCACAGAGATAACAGCTACAAGTGGGAGACTGAACTGTAAAACATTTGAAGACATCCTGCCAAGTCAGGCGCCAGTCGCGTGAAGAGCGGGGCTGGGGTCCTGGGGTCCTGTGAAATGGGTGCGCATATGCAGGGATGCAGAGACATGCAGGTATGTGTTGTTGTCATGGAAATTGCAGCCCTGGAATGAGGATAAAAGGGACTGCCAAGACAAGCCCAGTGCGATCGCCCACCACTGAAACATCAAAAGACTTGGACCCTCGGGATGCCACGGATCCATGGTGGTGACTATCCTTGCAACTCTGTCCCTAAGGCTTGCTTAACTTCCGTCTTTTTACTCCATTCTATCCTGTTGCTACTAACTTCTCTTTTCTACTTTTGATAATAAAAAGCTGTCTTGGGTACACGGCATTTGACCTCATTTGTGTCTTAATCTCGCTCTCGGG
The DNA here is from genome assembly GCF_000699145.1 of Aptenodytes forsteri. Classification (NCBI taxonomy): domain Eukaryota; kingdom Metazoa; phylum Chordata; class Aves; order Sphenisciformes; family Spheniscidae; genus Aptenodytes; species Aptenodytes forsteri. The sequence continues at coordinate 937,620 of NW_008795319.1, read as the reverse complement.
ATCATATCGAAACTTCTCCTGACACTGGATCGGGACAATGCATTAGCTCAGGCTCAGCACAGTGCTGGTGTTTTCCATTCAGAGTTCATTTCCACTAACTGAGCAGAGCTGGCATGCGGCTTTTTGCAAAAAAAATCCCCACAGCCATGATCAGTCTCGCTCTCTCTTATTTTGTCTCTCATGGCATGATTGGAGCATCCCTTCTTTCAGAGTGACCCAAAATAAGCAGAAAAAATCCTTTCCCCCCTTACTTTGCAAAGCTCCTCAAGCATGTCCTTCTTCCAGTTCATAGGTACATGACTCTTCTAAAAATGCGCAACTGCAAGTTTGTCCGCCAAAGTCAAATCACATCCGTACTTCCCAAAGGCCGCTACTCTTTTCATTCAGGGGGGTACTTATTCCTCCAAAGATAGCATGGCATCTAACTCTCAACTGGATAGAAGTTGTGAAACTCCACATCTGACATGACTTCAGACATTCCAGTGTGCCCACTGTCTCCTTCTGCCTGGCTTTAGCCACAGTACCATGACCCATCCATTCCTATACTGAGAACAGAAAAATACAGAACAGATTAGGTTATCTTCACTTTCCTTTGGAGGCCTGTCCTGCCTTCTCCATTAATTATATATAAAACTCAGGCTCCTGAATTAAGTGCCCACAATCCCCTTGCTGCGACTGGATGACTACTTTTCAAAAAATAAACCATGATATGTTCCTTAAAGCACACACTCAGAAAATGGACTTACACTGTCGTTACCGATTTAGTCCGTCTGGGAGAAGAGAGTAAGATTAAGGAGTGAGAGGGAAGTGGCTCCATTAGAACCATCCAGGCAATTGGCAATGTCTACTCCATGGCCGTGAATTGGATATGAATTAGCAAAAACATTTAAGATAGATAGTGAGTGATAAAGGAGTTACACTTCAGGTTCTACCACAGCTTGAATTGCTTTTGTTTTGAATATGCCACTTGCGCTAAGGTTTAATTAAATGAAAAAAAATTGTAAACCGAAAAGATCTAAATACAGAAGCAACAGAGAGAAATCACAAAGGCCAAAAGCAAAATGTGCTATATCCTCTGCATTATTCACTGACACAGCAGACGCAGGGCTCGGGATCACAGTGCTCAATGTATTAATGCTCTCCTGGCCAGTCCCTGAAAGCATGTGCGTACTCTATCACAGGTCTAAAAGGACATACGCAATGCTTTACTAGGCTCATGTAGGTAAGATGAGTACACTTTTTTCCTCACCCAAATCCCTCTTTAGGCATTGCATCTCTGAAAGCATATTTACAAAATGAACCCAACACAAAAGTAAAACTGCAAGTGGCCTCAGAAAATACAAACGTCAATACTCAAGTCTGGAAAAGTTACATAATATTTTACTAGATACATTGAATTAATAAATTTATAGCTTAGAAATACTGGAACTCCCACCAACATCATACATTATTAAATCTAATATTTTCTATTTGATTCTGAATTTCTAAATATCTATTACTGTGCTTTATGTAAATTATACTGAAGTATAAAAATAAGCATTTTTGTTTAGATTCTTGCTTGCATTTTTGGTGGCACAAGCACTTAGTCTTTTCTTTATATCCTTGGACAATGTTATATGTAAGTGTTAGTATAATCTGGCTTTACGTTTTTAAACCAAACAATAAATGAAATGAGTTGTTCATTGGACTCTTTATCCTAAAGTTTGTTTGTTGCAAAGCAAGACATATTGAACAAAAATCATTCCTTGAAAATAGCTACTGCAGCCAATGCAGCATGGATGAGCTTAGGATTCAAGCTGGAATAGGTACAAAGACAAATGACTAGGATGTTCAGAAGTATTGGGACTCTATTTTAGGAGACAAAATTAAAATAGCTTGGGCTTTTTGTTTAGCCAAAGCCAAGACTTAGAACGGACATATGTTCTCTCTAAAAAAAAAAAAAAAAAGAAAATAAAAGAAAAAATGGTAAACATTGAGGAAGGAAAATAAAACCGAAGGACTAAATTTCTAACTACCAGTGACTATTTTGGTCTGGAGAAAGTCTTCAGATGCCAGTAATGGGAGCAAAACTCTTACAATGAGTTTAATCAGGTGATTAAAATGGCCATGTAATACAATTACAGACAGAGCAGGGAAGTGCGATCTTCTGACACAGAGCTGTTATGCTCAGTCTTAACTTCATCCTTCTTTGGGTTAGCACTTCAGCATTAAACATATGCTGAAGCTGCACTGATTTTCTGGAACAGTCACAATCTCTGTTGCCCTCCAAGACAGTCAGTCAGAGAGTATTTGGAGCTTCAGGCTAACGTATGAGATAGCTGCTGTACCCTTTTTTGTGGAAGCAGTGCATTGCCAGAGTGCTGGTAAGTAACTTTATTACTACTGACACGTGAACTGCTTAAATATGAGATGCTTTTGTTCGGAAAAAATAAAGGCCAGACATACCAATTTGTTTTGCATTTTTCCAAAATATCTGTATTTTTATTTCCTCCTGTATGTGTATTTTGTCCAAAATACAAGAAACATATATATTGCTAAATTTGTTTTTACCGTGCAATTTCCCATCAGCACAAAGGAAAGAGCAAAATGGATGGTACTGCAGCAGTAATATTAAGACACATACAACGGAATAAAATGGAGAATGAGAAACTGTAGTAGGACCTTATGATTGATGCATATAATTTTTAAATTTAATGTTAATATTAGAATCAAGTTCTCTGTAAGTATTTCACCAAAGCATACTTAACGTGCACACACAGATACAACTATAATTAATTTGCACTGCGTTCATTACAGGACCACCAAGTGCCTGGGTTCCCCTGGCCACCCTCTCCTCCTCCTGTAACCAAATCCTTCCTGCCTGGGAGTTTTACTGGGCCAGCTTCCCAGTGGTGCCAAAGGCAATGCCCACTGTTTGGGAGCCTGTGCAGATCAACCTCATGGCGCACCCAGAATAAAACTGACTTCACTGTGAGGGACGGACACTGCTTAGCTCACGGCCAGTGTACGCCTGGGCAGCACACCCCATCCTGCGCTGGAGCACGGTGGTTTACTCTGTTTGCCCCTATCAGTGACCAGAGGTGTGCTGCAATTTAAAGTGTGCTCCGATGACCAAACCACCGCGCACGCGCTGTACAGCTTATTCTCACATCTGACTCCCAGTGAATCTGTAAAGCATATGAACTGAACAGAAAGTGGACATAATAGGCGTTTCAACAGATTATGCATGTGCTGATTAGTGCTTTGCTAAATTGCGATTTTGCACCAATTATTTTGCTACTGAATTTTTCGAATGTCCATTGTGGTTTTCTATGTTTCTAGTTAGGCAAAACTGACAGCTTTCTGGCATTAAAGAATGACTCTTTCAGTTAGATCACAGTAATTACTGTATTATCAAGATGAACTATAATACTACTATTTTATGTAGCATGCCAGTATGTATGAAATAAAAATGAGTTAAGCAACTATGAGCCCACTTCTGTAACCTGCAAACTTATTCAAGGTTATTATCCTTCATAACCGTATAGATCAACAAAACTCCCTGGCAGGAGTAAGGATTTACAGTATGACGGCTAACGAAAACCAGACTATTTGCTTCCTTTACAGAATGGAATAGTGACAAGCTTATGATCAGTCCTATGTTGGATACACTTCTCTATTTCCAACGAGAAATGAAACAACGGAAAATGACCTGATTTTCAAGTGTATTGTATCAGGACATCACAATGTTATGCTGTTATATAGACCAGGAGTTACATTATACACTATATTTTTTCATTGTACTTTTACGTATATAAAGAAACCTGAAATGAGAAAATAAAGAGAATGAAAAACAGAATATGGTTTGTGTAATACTACTTTGTTCATTTAGAGGAGTTACATATTACATATATGATTTTCAAGTGTATTGTATCAGGACATCACAATGTTATGCTGTTATATAGACCAGGAGTTACATTATACACTATATTTTTTCATTGTACTTTTACGTATATAAAGAAACCTGAAATGAGAAAATAAAGAGAATGAAAAACAGAATATGGTTTGTGTAATACTACTTTGTTCATTTAGAGGAGTTACATATTACATATATACATATTATATTACACATTTCATCTTAGCTTCGTGTCGTAAGGAAGCAAAATTAGCTTAGAGGAGTTACATATTACATATATATACATATTATATTACGCATTTCATCTTAGTTTCGTGTCGTAAGGAAGGATTCAAAATTAGCCTGCTTATAGGATGAAAAGTCAGTGTTAAAATTGAGGCTAAGTTAGTTTTAAAAAAGAAATAATCCAACCATTTAATTTCGCTACTTGTTTTAGTTAATCTTTCTCCAGTCAACAGGCTGAGAAAATAGGCACTGGCAGCCAGCACTTGAAATGAGCAGAAACCAAAACACTCAAGTGCCTCCAAGTTTCATTTGATTTCCATGAAAAGATGGCCAATCAGAAAAATATGGCAGGAGTTTTAAAACACTGAATTTGAACAGAGTACACCTTCTCCTACTTTAATTTTGCTTATTTAGCCACGTTTAACTATCAAAGTAATTCTGTACTTACAGTAAGTTCCTGCATAGTGCGTTTCCTCAGCTGATGGTGAAATATCTTCTATTCATAATATTATTTTGTGTTACATTTAAAAAATACATTCCATTATATTTATACACGGATGTGTTCTGTTTTCCTCATTTCCTTATGTGTTCTAATGAATTTAATGTGAAAACAATGTGCTACTCTCTTGCTTGCTCGACTTCATTTCACTTTATTTATTATAGAGGTGAATGTCCTAAAAAAGTTTTGTGTTTATTTTTTTCCCCCGCCAGAAATACACCATTTTCCAGACTTAGATTGTAGGACAAAGGCCTACACTCTCAGAGCATGTGTAGTCTAAGCTTAGCTGTGACATAAACTCCTTTTGTGGTCCTGCACTAGTCATTTAGCAAGGGGTGACGGATTTAGTCAACCTGAACACAGCACGCACCATAAGCTGCTTCAGTAATAGGAAGTACCCCAAGAAGTACTTGGTCTTAGAGACTACTTCTGAGAGCCAATTTCCATCCCTATCTTCCGTCCCAAGAAGGAAATGCTTTGATGCTACTCTCCAGCAACAGCAAACTGTGACACCTCTGGTTTCGATTCAGCTGAGCATCACCCTGGGGAACGCTCCCTCTCAGCCTCCCGCTCCAGGGCTAGGACAGCTCTCCGTCTCCTGACCAAGAATGTATGAGCCGATGTTGTTTTTCCTCACTGGTTTTCATCAGATTTCTAATCCCAAAGGTATAATACTAAATGGTGTGGAAGGAAAATGAGGGCTATGGAGGGTAATTTTAAAGAACATTTTAAGCGTTTAATTAATAAAAAAGCTAGACATTTTCCTTACACTTATCATTTTAAGGTTTCCTTCTTTTGGAATACTCTACTGTTCTCTCTACCTGGTTCTGTAACACTGGCAGGAATTGGTACAAAAAACTGGACTTCTTTGAAGGAAATAAATGGGATCCAAAGTTTTCAAGTCTGCAGTACGGCAAGGAGACGTAATTGGCCATTTGTATTTCACTGTTTTTAACAAAGGGTTCTTTCAACTTGGAGCAGAGAAGCAATAATTCTGTAACTAGCTAGTAAACCAGTAAACTGCAAAATAACCAAGAAAATACGGCATTTTTACAGAGAATGACACTTTTAAGAAATATCTGTGTACTGCCTTGGAATACAGGTATTGAGCTCAATTTTAGCAACTAAAAACAAGTCAGTAGGGCGCTATAACTGAAACCTCAGCAAAAATCATCCTAACCAAAACACATTTTTAGTAATGACAGACAAAAGACCAGGGGAAAAAAAAAAAAAGCAGGAGAAGATTTTGAACTAGAATACTTAATGCGGCTATTAATTACATTTAAAACAACTTAACTTAGTGGGAAAAGAGGCATTAATATCTTCTCTTAATTTTGAAAATTAACACTACTTTCAGCTAGAGGCAGTACTAAAATAAATGTAATGACAATTTACTTCATAACCCACATCAACGTTGTTTAAATGGCATAAGTCAGCATCTCACAAAATGTCTTGAACAAATAATAGGATCTCAGCGCTGCGGTACACACTGCTATAATGTACAATAAAGTACATTGTTATGCATCACTGCAAACCTCCAGCATACGCCAACAGTATAACCTGAACAACAAAAAAAATCAAGATCCTTCTCTTCTGAAAGTAATTTAAAAAAAAAACAAACCAAAAAAACCTGTGAAAGAAAAATAGCAACATGGATGGGAACACTCATTATTTATCCTTTTTTGTTCTGATGATTCTCGGAGCTCTCATTTGGATTAAATGCATTGGGTGCTGTGCTATGAATGGCCTCACTAATGTGAACTCTAATGAATGTGTACAATTTTAAATGGACAAGCATCCCTTGGAAGTCCATAGGATGACTTGCATTTATAAAGTATATAAAATCACCTCCAACAAAAAGAAGGAAGGAGGGGAACATTCCCAGGTACTGTGTTACTGAGATTCAGAAATGCCTCAGTAACCAAAATAGAGAAGAAAAACAAAACAGGCCATAGGACTCACCATCTGGCACAAATTTAACCCTGTCCACTTCCATCTTTCTGTCCACAACCTTCTGTCAGGGGGATTACTTCCTCTCAAATATCACTAGTTTTCTACATTTGGTGTAAAAATTCATTGTACTAAAACAAAGCATGTAGGTGACGATAATGTGTGGAAGATTAATAGAGATGACAGGCTACCATCCTTAGGGGAAAGAAAATTGCTGTTGCACAGTCTGTTTTTTGTTGAAAGGTAATGGGAAAATTTTCTGCTTGTACGTAGAGAAATAAAACATAGGTCCTCCTTAAAAGCACACACTGCCTAAGAAAATACCATGTAGCACATAATGCTTACACATTTCATCTTTAAGCAATACAAAATGAATCGGAGCACTGCTCTAGGTGAGACTGCCTTCAGTAAGGACCTATCTCCATCTCAGGAGAGCTTTCAGGTTTGGGTGGGGATGGTCTCAGAACTGTCCGTGGGGCAAAAGCCAGTAAGAAGAGTGGCCAACAGCAGACTAGGAAAGCGCCAGAAATACAGAGTGACAAGGAATAACTGGTAGCATTTTTCATCACAGACTTATTTTCTATATAGTGAAGCATCGAAGAGGGGCTACAATACTGAGTGCTTTCCAAAAGACTACAATTATTCTTTAGGTTACACACATTAAGATGATGCATGCTTGCTTCTTTTAAAAAGCGTTTCCTACAAAATATTTTCATAGCAAAAGTGTATGTGATTTGTTTAAGAAAATCTGCATTTGGTAATGAAAGCATGCAGGTTTCCCCATACCAGTGTAGAACCTGGGTAGTACTGGGTGTGGCCTGGCTAAGGGACCCTTTTTTTCCAGAGGTTATTAGGAGCAAATGTTATCATTGACAGCTTATTTGAAAGATAAAACCAGTTTGTAGAACTGCTGATGCAGCCAAACCTCTGCACTGAAAATTAATGAAATAGAGTAATCCTGAATAGGTCGGTTACTGATCCTGTAACAATTAGTCATGCATTCAATTATAACTTCTTCACGGACTCTTACCTTCTGAACCCACGGGGAGCTGAGTTTTGCTCAGGGCCAGGCACAGACACCAGCACAGCCCACAGCGCCTGCCAGCTCCAGCTGGAGGTCTGGCAAGGAAGGCACTGCCTGCTCTGAGGAGGCAGAAGGAGCAGCCTGCAGCTGCAGGGGATGGACAACTGCCCACTCAAACAACCCTGTGTGTTATCTTTACTCCTGCATTGAGCCGTAGAGTCCTTTGGGGAGAAAAACTGGAAGGGGCTGTTAGGAAAATAAGCATCAGTATGACTACAGTATTATCCACTATAGCATCAATCCTCTGTGGACTTTAAAAACAGTCCATAGACCACTTCTGCCCTTCATCCTCCATTCTTCTTCTCATCTGAATGCAATGGAATTGTGCCTTGGGGTCACGGACGGGAAGTGCCACTGAGGGGTAGTCCCATGGACTTTGCACAGCTGCTGTGTCCCACAGCGCTGGATATCTTAAAATCCTCCCTATGAAATGGATGTGAAAGGAAGCAGCCCCAGTCCAACTCTCCTCTCCTCTCCTCTCCTCTCCTCTCCTCTCCTCTCCTCTCCTCTCCTC
>NW_008795319.1:923773-928949 GCF_000699145.1 Aptenodytes forsteri | reverse complement strand
CTCTCCTTTTCTCTCCTCTCCTTTTTTTCTTTTTACCTAAGATCCCAGAGAATATGTGTATTGTGGAAACGATTTCCTTGGACCAAGGAACTCCAAGATGACAAGGTGAGTTGGTAACACTTCATGGGACAACCTGGTGAAGTGCAGACTTGGCTGGTGTAGGTCTGGATCCAGTCTAAGTTGGATACAATGCCACACTGCCAAAACCGCACTGTGTATAAACACAGATGGGAAAACTCTCCATGTCACAGCATGCTGAGTCGGCTTTTGGACTCAGGGCTCTGCCAGCTGAGACCTCATTTCATGATGCTATTTTCCAGAGGATAGATGCCATTACATTTTTGTTGAGAAGTTTTTCTTCCTTTTGAGAGGTGAATGGATCCATACTTGAAAGGTTTTGAAATTAACTTTCCTTTTTTTTCTTAAAGTCAAAACCCAGTTACCTTCTAAGCACCTAGGAAAGTCTGATATGTTATCTGCTGAGAAGGTCATAGCAATTTAAATACTTAAAGGATAAAAAAACTCTGTTTAAATGGCTAACCTTTCTTAAGTGGTTTCTTAAATTGCCTGAAAGTTATCTGATCAGTAAAAGTGCAAGGAAAAAGGAAACAATATACCAAGCTGCACAAGCAATAATTAATGAAATCCCACATGCAGCAATTTTCAACACAAATAGCATGTTTCTGGATTCACTGAGAGCAGGCTGGACAAAGGAAAAACCTCCTTTAGAAACCCACAGGGCTTAAAATCTTTCTGTTTTCTAGGAGCATTCTGAAGAAAAGGAAAATATTACTAATCTTGTCTGAAGTAAAATAAAAATATGAAATTGGACCTTATTGCTCATACTAAGTCGCATACACAAATATGTTAACATAGCGGCAATAGCACAGATTTAGGTTTGAAAGGTCTCTAATTTATGGGCATGAAGTAGAGCTGTGTAAATAATCTGCAATGAGTATGTAATTTACTGAATTTTGACCTTTGCCTTTTCCTCCCAAAGTACTTAGCAGCAGACTTTTTGATGTCAATGCCTTTTACATGAGATTAGCCAGTGAGCTGAATTTCCCTAGTGTTTATTGACCACAATGTTCTTTCACTTCCAGGAGTGGATGAGCATTTTAGGCAGAGGGAATTAGCAAAAGTGGACTACCAAGAGTATTTCTGGATGTGATTCTAAAATTTTCTAGCAAAACTTGATTGTTCAAATACTAAAGAAGCTACTAGAAAAAAAAAAGAATACAGAAGACTGATTAACTCAACCTGTGCCTGCCCCCCTGGTTCACTGTTTAAATAAATATCCAGCCTACCTTTCCCCAGCACCCTTCCTTGTACCCTGGTTCTCTAAATCCACCTGCTCTCAAGGAGGTATCAAAACTCTGAGTTCCCCTTCACACTGCTGGAGTGACATTGGCTTTCTGGAAATTAAGTGAACGTGGCCCACAGTCATTAATTCTTCTCGGTTTATTTTTAAGTTATGTTCTAACTAGCTACTTTTAAAAGGTAAACTCCTCTTTTTACATCACATAAGTATTCTTATCACACCCATTTCTAGGCTCATGAACCCCTGTTTCTCATGCTCCATACTTTCTTTTTGTTCTTAATGAATCCAAAATTGACTTGAAGATCTAACGCAAAATGTTACAGAAAATGCAAGGGAAATGATAGAACAGGCGCAGCGTTGCAATGGACAGGTCAATGAGCCTGTTGGATAATCTGTGGGATGGAAGGGGATGATGGGGCTAAAGTTCACCTGGCAAATTTGCGTTAGAAGAAAATTGATGAGCAGAGGGAAAACAAAGAACAGGATCTTCTGACCTAAGTGTGCCTATGGTTTGAGGGGAACTTTCTATGAAGTTATCCCTTTATTACAACACGTTTCAAACCACCAGAAAAGGAGGGTCAGGAGAGCACGCCTGAGTCTTTCCTACAGCCTGACACCATGGTTGCGAAGATGTGGCATGTCAAACTGTTTCCAATATAAATACTGGATATTGTGGCATGAAACTTTTTCTCACACAGAAATACATCTCAGTATATACCAATAGACATTAAAAATCTCTTTCCCCGCCTCCTGTTTAGAGGGAATGGTAAAAATCAGTAAGGACTATTAATCAGATGAATACTCTGACTTACTGGAAAAATATAATGATTTTATCCATATCACCCAGGCTGGAAAGACAGTATAATATCTGATGTATGCTTGAGGAGAAGAATTGTTCAAAACTAAAGCAAGCAGAAAAATGTTTAATTCACGAGAATGGTTATCAGCTACGCTCCCAAGCAAGTGTCACGAAGATTTTCCTGACTACAGCACTGCTGGGTATTCTTTGGTAGCTCTTTCCCATTATTCCATTTAGACAAAAATTAATTAATTAAGTATTTTATAACAACTTAGAAGTTTCTAGAATAAGCATGTGTGGCCAGAAACTGCTGCATGTTTTCTGTCTGTCAAGAAACTGAAACCCAAAGTATGGAAGAGCTCATCACTGGGACAGGCCCAGGTCAGGAGACAACACTTCTGACGGGCTTTGACATTTATTTGTATATCCTGGTTTGGTGAAACAGTGCCTTGTACCTACCGAATTATGCGACTTCAAGCCATCATCTTTCCAGGATTTCCAGAATTTCCAAGTGTGATTTTTACGGCACTGCAGACTGGTCCGGAGACTGCAGGTAACTCTCTGTTGGACTGGCTACCCCTTCCTCACCAAGCAAGCTAGTGCCACTCCGTACCTCCTTTTGCAGCATCAAATTCTCAGAGGAAAATCTGGATTCCCATGTGGAATATTATACTTTAAGAGGCAATTTTATATAAATCGACTTCCTCAATGAAAGTACAAACTCTGTGATGTACGCAGAGCTGTCTCTGCTCACACACGCTTTGGAAGACAGCCCCCCTCGGTCCTGGGAGAGGAGAGGCCATGGAAGAATGACTGCCGCCAATCCCTAATGACCGCTGTGTCTGCTTTAATTGACATCACGCTTACCAACACCCAGTTTTGCTAATGAGAATACTGTGAGCCTGGGAAAAAAAATTGAGCCGTGCTTCCTAACACTGGCATTGTTATCCACAGCACCCTCTTTATGGGGCTTATTGTGGAAATCAAGACCGACAGCTTGTGAGAACTTGGCACCACGCCTGCCCTTCAAAGCCCCAGGCTGCCAAAGCCCAGCGATTAGAGAAGAGAAAAGCGCTTTCAAGCACAAGAAGAAAGGACACAGCAAGACAACTGCTGTGTATACAGTAGCAGTGCTGGTGGCCTGAAATGGATACTGCTGAATGGTTGGCAAAATGTTTAGGAGACTCAGAAGTTCAGTCTAGCAGCAAAACTGGGGACTGAAAACACTGAGAAACTGCAGAGCCAGATATTAAAGCGACTCTGTTTAAAAATCCACAGGTGACGAAACTTGCATTCATAGTAGATATCAGAGGTATAAGAAGGATTTAGAAATTCCACATTATGTTCCAGCTAAGCTGCTTCTGAGTCAGAACATTATATGGAACAAAGGTAAGCCCCGGAAAGAGTAACCAGGCAAAAAATAAAATCTAGCCAGAAGAAATTCAGAAGAATTTAAGAAATTAGGAGTAGTCACAGGAATAACTAACCTGCTCAATTTTGAGGAAATACTTGGTCCACAACCATACCCATATACCAAAAGCCCTATTACACATGACAGGTAATTACCCAGGCAGTGCAAGGCACGTAACACAGATTGTGCCAGGTCACACCAGTGGATATCCAAAGTTTCACAAACATAAAGGGTGGGAGGCAAGCATGTGCTAAGGTCCAAGTTCACAGTAGAGGGCAGGTGAGATACCCCAGGGGACTTTAAAGGGCACTAGACACCCATGTTTAAGCAAATCAATATTCAACACTGTGCAAGGAGTCCAGAGTCCAGAATTCAGCTTGCCTTAAGTAAGACATCTGGATTTACTCAGATGAAGAGATCTTTGCACCCCAGTGACGGTGGTCATTGAATCTCCACCAATTCCAACAGGAGTTTACGGACTTTGTTTCCATGTAGACACCTACATTTATGCATCTGAATCAGGAGCTGTATTCACTCACAGCATGGATTTAGATGAGATGGCCAAAATTTTGTGTGGTCACTGGCAGTGCAGAAGATGGACTGGTGAAAGCAGAATAGGAACCTGATATAAAAACCATGGCCAAGGCTTGCATGGCCTTGGCAGGTAGAGGGATGTTTATTTTTTCCCAAATTATACACTATTCAGTCTCTAGTAGACAATATTCTTTTTCTTGGATGAAATCCACATTTACTAGCTTCATTATATAGGAGGACAGTTGGTTTTTTTTGATCTGCGTTCTCTGTTGTACCATGTCAGAGATAACACTATATCTATATTAATTAACTTATTTCTTTTTACTGTGGCTAAATATGATGGTCATGACAAATTGTCTTTCAAAAGTTTACCTTTAATGAATGATGTTATTAAGAAGCTGATTATTTTCCACTTTCAGGAACACTTTTGGTTTCAGAGTTTACATACAAATTCAAAAGACAATTATATGCTGTTCTGCAGAATCTTTTATACCATATTGCAATCTGCATATCCTCTAGAAAAATGTCACTTTAATTTTTATTTCAGTGTTCTCTTTATATTATGTTGCACAAAATACTTGGTGCTGTGATTTTTACATAAGCTGCTTGATAATTCTTTATCTGTGACTAAATTGAAATGCAGTATTTAAAGACTGTTCACCTGAACCAAGTCTGCCAGAAACATGTTTATGAAATGCCTAAAAAGAATACCCCAACCACTTCTGAAATTATATTCATATTCATAACATTTTGGTACAACAGAAAAATAAAGGCCAGTGAAGCAATTAGGAATGGAGAGACAAAAAGAACACATTTCATTGTGTAAGACGGTGAAAGTTAAAACAAGATATAATAAGATATGAAATGAGAGACCTGGTTACCCAGGATACAGAGAAGGCGGAGGTACTCAATGACTTTTTTGCCTCGGTCTTCGCCGGCAAGTGCTCGAGCCTCACCGCCCAAGCTGCAGAAGGCAAAGGCGGGGACTGGAAGAATGAAGAGCCTCCCACTGTGGGACAACATCAGGTTCAAGACCATCTAAGGCACCTGAAGGTGCACAAGTCCATGGGACCCAATGAGATCCATCCACGGGTCCTGAAGGAACTGGCGG
>NW_008795319.1:888491-922458 GCF_000699145.1 Aptenodytes forsteri | reverse complement strand
GAAGGAAGAAGTTTTTTACGCTGAGGGTGGTGAAACACTGGCACAGGTTGCCCAGAGAGGTGGGGGATGCCCCCTTATTCTATGATTCTATGATTCTATAAGATGTAATTATGAAATAACCACAATATGAGATTTGTTATGTTCTTTTACACATGAACATAGTTAAGAAAGCCAAGTAGCCTGTTTTTTATTTTTAGATGAAAATTTAGAAAACTATGAACAGCAATCTAGTATTTATGAACTATTATTCTTACTCATCTTGGTAACTTTGATCTTAATGTCTGATTAAGGTAAGAAAAAACTTACTAATTTTTTTTTTACAAAACCCATGTCTTTCTCAGGCTCAATAAAGAAGCTTTCTCCAATGATGACACTATAGCCTGTCAAAAATTCATGCCACCCAAACCTCTTAATGACATTGCTTTATACATATGAATAAATTAAAAACTATGTAACAGGGCAGAGATTTGGGAAAATATTCTGGAAATAATAATAATATAATTATATAAAAAGAGTGAGCAAAACTAAAAACTATACTACTGATTTTTTTCAGACACAAAATCTGAGACAACAGAGATTTCCCACATCAGTATCTATTTGAGCAGTAACAGCAGAATACAAATAAGTGACGTTTGAGATATTCTTCTACTCAACCCCATCCAAAGTCACTGAAGAAGCTACCTGACCATATCTAGACTTTATTTAAATATGGGCTCGAATTAAAACTCAAGCTCCAGTATATGCCTGTGAAGTCTTTAGAGCTTAAGAATGTGAAAACTTTATGCTCTTATTATCCTTTAGGATAGACATAAACATTCAGGCTGGATGTTGCAAGCCCAGATACCAGTATGCCTGCTCAAATTAAGTCTGCATTTATATCACAGAATCATAGAATCACAGAATGGTTTGGGTTGGAAGGGAACTTCAAAGATCATCTAGTCCAACTCCCCTGCTATGGGCAAGGACATCTTTCACTAGATCAGGTTGCTCAGAGCCCTATCCATCCTGATTTTGCACACTTCCAGTGACAGGGCATCTGCAACTTCTCTGGGCAACCTGTTCTAGTGTCTCACCAACCTCATCATAAAAAGATTTCTTCCTTATGTCCAAACTAAACCTACCCTTTTTCAGTTTAAAACCATTGCCCTTTGTCCTGTCACTACAGGCCTTGGTAAAAAGTCTTTCTCCATCTTTCTTATAAGCCCCCTTTATATATGGAAGGGCTGCATAAGGTCTCCCCGGAGCCTTCTCTTCTCCAGGCTGAACAACCCCAACTCTCTCAGCCTTTCTTCATAGGAGAGGTGTTCCAGCCCTCTGATCATTTTCGTGGCCCTCCTCTGGACATGCTCCAACAGGTCTGTGTCCTTCTTATGCTGAGGGCTCCAGAGCTGGATGCGGTACTCCAGGTGGGGTCTCACAAGAGCTGAGTAGAGGGACAGAATCACCTCCCTCAACATGCTGGCCACACTTCTTGTTATGCAGCCCAGGGTATGATTGGTTTTCTGGGCTGTGAGCACACATCGCCAGCTCATGTCCAATTTTCATCCATATATTTCATTATACCCTGCAGTGATGTCATATAACCATTGCCAGGCCAGTGAAGCAGCTTGATCTCATTCCTATGAAAATCTGATGTTGTGTGCATCAAAGTAGTGTTCGCACCACCCAATTTCAGGCATGGACCTTAGCTAGCTAAATGAGAAGACTGATGTCCCCTGGCTTATAGCTAGCGGAGACTCGTAGCCTCTCTTGGAGGATGACACAATGCAGGAGTTCACCTCTGGGGATGTGAAGAGCAATGCCTGGAACAACATGAAGTTTCCCCTACTTTTATGCCTCAGCTTCCTCAAACCTCAAAAACACATGTGTCCTTTGACTCTTGCAGAATTTAGTGTCTCCAGGTCAGGCCCACACTGGGGCCTGTGCAGGTACAGAAAGAATAAACATCTAAAAGGTTAGAAATTGTCCAGATTTAATAACATGACCTCCCTGAACTGAGAATAGAGTAATAAATAGGACAGAAATAAAATCCTACATTAAAAAAAACCCCACATGTAAATAAGTACAAGCATCTCAAAGATCCAACTAATGACTACAGCAATCCAGACAGCAAAGGCATATAAACAAAGTAGAAAAGAATAAACAATATAAAAGTATCACTTTATATGTAGTCTCAGCATTTTTGTTTTTATCCCCTGAGATGCCAAAAGCTGACAGGCAAATTTCTAACATTTCAAATCACTCAGATACACTCCTATCAGTCCAGAAGCACATTCGTTTTGAGTTTTAAAGCAATGACACTTCCTTGAAGTCTATAAAGCCTTTTCTTTTAACTTACAGAAAATGCAAGAAATAAATCAAACTCAAGATATGGAAACCCGTTAGACTGGTATCACCTGTCAGAGCTTTGTTTCAACTCTTATCTAAACATATTCTTTCTTAGATTTTCTTTCTGGGATCAGGAATCTCTTCTAGTATTTGCCTGCAACACTCCTGCCACACTTTCAGTCTCATACATATAACCTATTCCAAAGACACAAAAGATATATTTTTTCTAATGACATTTCTTGATACAATGCAACAAGAAATCTTTGCACAAATAGCTTAGCAAAATTTAATTAGGCATGCTGAACGGAAAAGCATAACATATGCTTCTATGCTAGCTGATGTATTGTGAAGGGTCATTTGATCTTGTATTTCATGGTATAAGGTGATAACTTATGCATGATAGAAAGGAATTCTCTCCTCAATCATATTAGCTTTTTTAATTATCCAGGAATATTATTTGCCCCTATTTCTCCCCTTATAATATTCTAAAACACTGAATACTATTTCCAGAGCCAGGAAATAACGCTAGATGAGTTAATAATTCAGTGTAGTATGACAATGCCGAGATTTCAGTGCTGTCCACATTCAATAATAATTCAGTGTAGTATGACAATGCCGAGATTTCAGTGCCTTACCACATTCAACAAATAATACAATACAAAATGTGAAAATTTGCCCTTACTGCTATATAATACAAGCAAATTTTATAGCTGAGCCATGGAGAAGATCTGTCTGGAAACAAAAGTCCATACAACAAATAACCTGCTCTATGATCTATCATAAGACCTTTCTCACTGAAGCCCACGTGAAAAAAAGTAACTAACTTTACACAGAAGGGTTTATTGATGCATTCTTAAGCTACATATGTAAAATCCTTTTATCTATTTATGATTCTAGATGATCCCCTTCATGAGTAAATTGCCAGGATACATCTGAAATATATTTCTGTATATGAATTAGGCCAAAATTCCATATAATCCAGATGATGAATGACATCTTACTCACTATACTTGAAGTACTTGAGCTCCCAGTCATGTGTGAACAGTTTAAATCTGTTTGTGAAAAGACTTCTGAACCTTATTTTTAAACTATTCTAGCAATTCTTAATACTGATATACTTCAATGTAATGAATGTAAACATTTTCATTTAATCATGAATTTGCATTAAAATGATTGTATCTTGATATGCATCAATAGATAATAATACATATTGTATATCTGGTAGACTAAGGAGGAAAGTAATAAATGACAAACCCCAAAGAAAGAACATTAGCAGTTACCCCGTGTGAATGTCATTAAAAAACCCCCATAATTTATAAGTTCATTCTCTAAATTATTTTAAAATTGATGCAGAATATACAATAGCAATGTTTTACCTAAATACTTCAAAATAAGAAGCCAGCAATATTATTACAAGTGTTAGTCCAGTGAATATGGCCACCACCATAAAGTCAACAAGATCAACACCAACTGCATACGAATGATATTTGGGACACCACAGATTCCTCATGATTTTGGAGAAGTATTTTGGAATACCACTATATATGTGGTATGTTAGGTAATTTTGTGGGTATCCTCCCAATGGCACCAACGTTTCTAGCCCTGTTACCAATGTGAAATTTGAAAAAGATAGGATTGTATGTTAAAGAGAAATTCAAGATCAACACCAACTGCATACGAATGATATTTGGGACACCACAGATTCCTCATGATTTTGGAGAAGTATTTTGGAATACCACTATATATGTGGTATGTTAGGTAATTTTGTGGGTATCCTCCCAATGGCACCAACGTTTCTAGCCCTGTTACCAATGTGAAATTTGAAAAAGATAGGATTGTATGTTAAAGAGAAACTTTAATTGTACTTTCACATGCAGAAGATTATACGAGCTACAGTTTTCTTAAACACTTCAAAAAGCCTCTTTGAAATTCTTGGACACTTATATGCATCATATACTCTGCATGTACATGCAATCTCCTTCACGTTGCACATTATCTATGGATAACGAGTTGAGTGCCCCAACCAGCTGAGATCTGCAAGACTCTCTTCTTTCATAAAGTATTTTCACTACAACTCACAGAACAATTCAGGTTACAAGGAACAGCTAGGCTGGCATTTGGGGTAGCAGTTTTTGTATTCTTAAGAAAAAAAAATTTGGATTGGAATGCAGATCTGTGTACTTAATCATATGACATTATATTCACTCTATTTCAATGCATGTTCTTCTGTTTCAATACATGTTCATCAATTCTGTTGGAATCGTTTCATGCATTTAGAACAGATGGTTGCCCTCAATCTCTCCTACTTTCTCTCCGAGTCACATTGTAGGTTTTTTTGTTTGTTTGTTTGGTTTTTATTTTTAATTTTTTACAATAGTTTACAGTAGGGTATGTATTCCCTAGTGTGAAGCAATTTGCAAATTGCTGTTTCATACGCCTATCTGAACTGAAACACCCATTAAATATTTTCTGTGAATTCAGTTAAACATAGGAGAATTACAGTGCATTAAGTCTTATGTTATCAAGCTATAGGGATGTAACAAATATGTAAGAAATACATACAGGTAGATGAAATTAATAAAATTCCTATTCACACAATAAAAAATAAAAGCTAATTCTAAAATTATAAAAGACTAATTCTGCCCTAAAATACTGAAGAAAAGTGGATTCTCAGGGGAAATGTTTTGACGTACACTTTCCTTTTTTATTTCTAGAACTTGGAATAGAATTGGCTTCCTCAAAGTGAAACGGGAATTTTGAATAGTCTCACTCCCTCAGGGACTGTGGGATCAGGAACAGCCAGTATCCACCTCACATACTTTTAACTCCCCAAAAGTCAGGTGTGGAGCCTAAACTAGTTGTGTAAGTCAGTGAAGATAGTGGGATTCATCCCATGTTACCTAGGGGATGTAGATATCCAAAGAGGGAATAGACTGCCTTAGGGAGGTGGCTGACATTCACTATACAGATGGCCTACAGAGTAACTTGCATTAGAGAGCTAAAGGAGGAATCTCTCTCCCCATGTACATTCTGTAATGTTCAGAAGAAAGAGTTCACAAGTGAGAATTTATCTGTCTTTTTGCGTGGTAGTGCTGGGCTGCAGCTGCACGACAAGCAGACCACTCAAAACTGGAATAATGGAAAACTCATGATAAGAAATTTCTCCCCCCCAAATATTTGGTGTATATAATAAGCATTATCCATCTACGTTATTAATCAAAGACTGTATATGATCTAGCTAGCAGAGAGCCAGCAGTGCAAGACACCATTTTATTCCCTGTGATAGCTACCTGCATCATGGGAGGTACATTACATTGCTCTGCTCATGTAATAACAAAGAGGAAAGAGAACACGGCAGAAAACAGACAAAACTAAAGGTAGCTATTGCCAGTACAAGAACTGTAAAAGATGGAGACTTATATGATCCTCATTACAAATTATCTGGGGTCTGGATCATCAAGGAGACATAAAAAAAAGATATTGATTCAGAGGTTCCATATCACATCATTTTTTACCATGGACTTTTTAGCACCATGACTGAGCCTCCTACTTAAAACTAGTTGAAAAAACCTTCATGTATTTTATTGTGTGATGACTGCGAGAGTCATTTCTGTGGAGCGTGTTTTAGCGATTGCAGCTAAATCTTTGAAAGAACAAACTAAAATATTAATTCTGTTTGCAACAGTTGACACCAACAGTTTGGCCTTGAATCAGTGAAACAGAATTAATAATTTATTGTCAAACTATTCAGGAGTACACATTTGCTACATCAATTTAAAGAAATGTGAAACATTATTTTTGGACTTACATATGTACCTATGGATCAAGTCTCTTAATAGCCAGAGACTCAATATAATACCAGTGTTACACTGGAGTTGAGAGAGTTATATGCATGGTTAATTATGTTTCTAATTAAGGAAGTAAGGCTTGCTGGCCATTCCCCATATCTCCCTACCCTATAAACGGACCTCTGGAGACGGATTAACAACATAATGCGAAGGAAACATTCTTTTTCTTTCCCTCTCATGCCAGGTAAAAAACATTTGGTAACAGACTCCTTTAATATAACAGGAGATGAAGTGGGACCTGTAGCTGGACAGAAAAACAGAGCAGTTGTTTTTTTTCCCCCCCACTTCAAAAAATGACTCTTAAGTGAATTCTTTGAAGTTTATAGATATCCCCCGAATCATTCATCCTCTGGAGCACCAAAGAACAAACACACAACACGCAGCCATTGACTTTCACAGCAAGGGTTTGTAAGCACACGAAGGGAGGACTTGCCTGTAAGGCCTAAATTCAACAAAGCATTTGCACATCCATAATCTAAAAAAATCCCAACTATGTTCCTATGTCTTCTAAACACAGTTTATGAGATCAGGGTCTGGTGTTAAGTGCCAGGGTCACTTCTAAAGACTTGGTTTCAAAGAAAGTTCTCAGATAGAGTGAAAGGCAAAAGATGACAGAAGACGGGGATCAGGGTAAGGCTTTGTGTGCATATTTTAACCGCTAACCACTACTTCTCCCACCTCCTCCCCAAATTCTGTAAAAATAAAAATTCATTCTTTTTTGATTATAAATGGAGTTGATCTGATTTAAACCAATGGAATATCCAACTTTATAAATAGGTAGAATATTGTACCAGTACAAAAAAGGGAAAAGAACCTGAAAGCCTTGAGCACAGCCACAGGCGTCCTTAGGAGTGGGATGTATTCTGCAGAGATAACAGCTCACTCATCTGAACTCAGAAAACTTTGAATTTAGTGCAATAACATGCAGTGTTTGTAAAGACATTTATAATTATCAATGAATTAATTCTCTGTAGACACCTCTAAAGTAGACGGGCAAGAACTGTTATCCCTTATTGTGGGGAAACTAGGAATCTAGCAAAGAAAGCCAGAGCCACACAGTGATGGCAACTACATGCAAAATTTATATTCCTCCTGACTCCAAATGCCAGCTCCATATTGGATTGAATTAATGTTCAAGTCCAATTAAAAAAAAAAAAAAGAAAAATAAGGAAAAAAATCAATAATACAATTTGCAATGTTAATATCGCACCTTCTGATTTCATGGCATATTCAAAATAATGACTGTCCAGAGCTGCACACATGCCTTACTTTAGCTATGTTTGATAAAACAGAAATGTATCTCATGCTCAAGTGGTCTTGGAAAGGCTGTTGTCAGAGAATACGTAAAATTAATATTTCTCTTTTTCAGGGAAGATGAAAGGAAGGCGGGGGTTTTTTGGTAATATATGGTTATAAGCTCAAGTTAAATCTTTACAGATTTCCTTAGAGCTGTTATTGAGAAGCCACAAATTATTGCAGATTGCATAACAACTGTACCATGATGAAGTTATAGCTCTGAAGTTATATTGATGTTGGGTAGATAAATGAAAAAGGAATGCTACATTACAACAGTAATCAATCAGAAAAATAATCCAGAGACTAATCAATGTCTCTGAATAAGAGAACATTAATCCCTGACGGAGATATTACAAACAAAATAATATCTAGCTTAGCTATCTAAATGCCACTCACCATCTTCTCCTATTATGTTTATTGGGGAATTGAATTTCAGAGGACTCCAAAGAGCTGTTGCTCCAAGTCTGATTTTTTTTCATTATTCTATTTAATTGTGTGCACTGTAATTTAATTTACTGTAATGCTGCCTCTATTGTGGCAATGCAAAATTCCTTGTAACAGTAACCCTTAAAGTATAATTAAAAGTATTTATCATGATCCTCAAGAGTACAGACAACATTATGCATGGAAAACTGGGATTTAACGTAATTGCTGCAAATAATTCAAAGCAGTTCTTCCTGCATTTATCTATATGTAAAACAGCAAGAACAATAATTGTAAAACAAAACTCAGCAAGATCAAACCTGGTTTTTATGAAGCCTCATGCAGATAAATAAAATACTTTGGAATATAAATCACTGTTCTGAAAAAGTATAGTTGGGAAAAAAACATCAGTGTGAAAAGATCTACAGTCCCCCAAATTGCTGTAAGCCATTGAGTTAATTTACTTACAATTTCCTTGTTTCTTTTTTTTTTCCTTTTTTTCCTCTCTCTCACACATGAATGTGCTGCTTTTTTCCTTCCCGAGCTTATTTTTTTTCACAAAACGTATCGCCTGCTCCAAGGGCACTGACGTTAGTGTCAGAACTCACGCTGACTATGCTGTTCAGGTTTGCAAATGCCATGTGCGGGAGAAGGGGATCTCCCAGTTGGCAGCACGGTCTCACAACCAAACCTTTTTGGCGAGGTGAGGCACCAGAGTCCCCCCGTGGACAGTGGCAGCAACTGAACGGCGTCAACAAGCACCGAATGATTCTCTGGCCCATGAAATCGGAATGACTTGAAATCAAGAAGAGTTTGGCACAGATCTGGATGTCAAACCCTGACTTTTGGGTGTCAAGTTGGCACCATTACAGACAGAGGGAGATCACAGCTGAGTTACTCGGCAGCTTGTTTCTAATGCATAATACATGTGTACACAGCTTTGTTTACCTTGCTGGAGTATTCACAAAGCCTTACGATATTCCACAAACAAAAAATTTAAACGCTTTTCAGGTCAAAAATTTACTAAGCATTTACAAGTTGGCAAAACAGAAAGCATGTAATCTTTCACTACTTCAAATAACACACATATTTTTCTTCACTAAGGGCCATCTTTACCCTTCCCACATTCCTCTCTTTTGCCACTTATTTGCTTTGCTTCCTTTAAAGTTTCATGGTCCTCCATCACTTTCAACTCAGAAGAGAAAGAACAAACCTGAAGCACTATCTCAACATTTTGCCCCTTGGAAGTAGTCTAATTTAGCAGAAAGGGAAGAATGTGTCCCAGACTTTTAAAAACAGCAGTATAAGTCTTGCAAATATCCTGTCAGAGCTAAGAAATATGTAAGTCTGTTTTAACATTGGATGCGAGGGAGGCGATGAAGACTTAATATCAGCACTGTGTTGCATCAGTAATAAAACAAGGATTTTTCAGCATCTGTTTGAGGTCTGATATAATTCTTTTGTGAGGACAATGTAATTTTCTTAACTATCAGCCTTAGAGTATGAAATTTTTAAGAGAGTTAAATTGCCCTCTTTGTTATTCTGTTTTGAAAATGCCATCACTAATTACATGGAAGTATCATATCACTCCATGAATGAAGTTAGCAGGAAATACTTAAAGTGATGTATCTGGTTGAATCTCTGCGATCTTTCTAACATCTCACTCTTCAGACCGGGACTTTAGTTCTAAAAATAATACAGAAATATTTGGAGATTGCATTTGAATTTCATTCGCTCACTCAGCAAAATCCCAAGAGTGATTTATTCCTTTCACTGGTCATTAGCAACACTGCCGCTGGCTTCAGCAGTACAAGAACTGCACTTTTGGGATACTGAGAGTATTAGAGGAGATCTTATAGATTTCCTTAGGAGTCAAAGGAGATCATTCCAACAATTTTCAAAATTTATTTAAATTACAAACATTTTAAGTACTTAAATGAGTGTCCCACTTTCCTGATTGTTTTAACCTACCTTTGCATGTAACACATCAATGAACTTTAATTTTTCATCAGTAATTAATATAGGTCAAGGTTAGGAAGATATGGTAATCTCAATTTTTCTTCCATCTTTCCAATTTAAAATAAAAACTTGTGTTCCAATTTTCCATGTGTATGCAGAAACATAAGTCTTTGTTATATAGTACCAAATAATTTCATAAAAAACAGCATATCAACAAGGTCAGAGGCTTCAGTTCAGTTTCCTTTAATAAGCTTGCACAAATTGTTTGGCATTTATAGATTTTCCCAAGAAATCACAGGTGAATAAGTTATAGAATCAATGAGGCAGACTGTTTCGAATATTTACAGCCCAAAATTTATAGTCCAAAATTTGTCTCTGAGAGACAAAAATGCCATAAAGTTTTTTTGATTTGTTCAGTTTAGGATTTTTCTCTTCTGGGGAATATTCACTGAGCAAAATGCCAGCACAGCAATCTTCACCGACATCTTTTTGTTACTGGTGCCTCAGGGAGGGACTAGCTGAGATATTGTCAGGAGATAAATATGGTGCTTCTGTGACCCAGCAATTCCTGATGGCTAATTCTTGACTCTGACGGTAGGCCAGATCTTGCACCAGCGAAAACAAGCTCCAGTATTGAGGAACAACAGCTACCTTGTGACCTGTGTCCCTTTTCAGGAGAGGACACTGCATACAGGTAAGTATCTCATTATATGAAAATAAACTGCAGTAACTCAGGCTCTAGCTATAATATTGCAATACTTGTTTTCCTAAGTAACATGTAAAAGCCTGAGGGTAGGAACAGGTTGCTTACTGAGAGACATAAATAACTTCTCTAATGGGACAATGAAGTCCTGTTCATATACTCCTATAGTGACCAAGCAGAAGATTCAGAGAGGAACTGGAACCCGACTGGAGAAGTCAACAGATTGCCCCCACTGCCCGATCTTCAGACCTAGATCCTGAAATCCAGGTCAGAGCTGACAGGCAGCATAAGCCACAAGCCACATCTCTGGAGAAGAGATTTTTCTAGAACTTGGGAGACTCAAGCAAGGTGGAACTCACTGTGGCAGAGACAAGCAGCCACAGTGGCTCGTACACAGGCAGGAAACAGTAATTTGGGGGGGTTGAGGACCTAGAATGATACTGATACCTTTCTCTGGCATAAAGGGTGGTTTGGTATTGATGTTTTTTCTTTACCTGCTGCATGAAACTCAGAACGGAGAAAAAGGTGACACATCATCCACATATAGGACATGGAATGGTCTGGAGGCTAATTCAAGTATGTCTTGAGAAGACACTAAGTTTTATACCAAAGTGAAAGGAACGCTGTTGAATAATTTGGTGATAATCTGAGAGTAATGCTACTTTAGCTATACTCCTCTTAAAATGGAAGTGGTGTCATCTACTGGAAATTTCCTACCAATCTGTAGAAACATTTAGGAAATGGGTTATGAAACGATCTTGAAACTTTGGAAGCAATTATGCATCTTTTGGGGATAGAAGAGTTGAATGTTAAATAGCACGGGAATTTCAAATTGTTCATAAAAGACAGACATCCCTAGTCACTGAGCAGAAGACATCAGGAGGAACTGGCTAATATAGAATGACATGCTCAACCATGAATTACAGCTATATATCCCCCACACCCCTTTCTCTCTCTCTCTCTCTCTCTCTCTCCCCCCCCACATATACATACAGATGAAAAACTTTTAAAAAGCTTTCCTCAAGCCTGACTCCTCTAAGCAAGGTCAGAGTGGTTGAGCCATCCAGCCAAAACAAAGGAGACCTGTTCTTAACCCAAGAGGGACCGGGGAAAAGACTGTTTTCTCCGCAGCAAGATGGGCTATGTACTTAAATGCGTTCTAAAACTCAGAGAGGGAAGTCAGAGAAAACATCTTAAATCTTAGACATAAATATGACAAACCACCTTCGGAAGGAAAAATCCATACCGCAAGGAAACAAATAAACTTGACAGAAACGGAAACAAATGGACTTTCCCAAAATTTTATAGCACAAACTGAAACAGCCAGGGGTTACTGTGTTGCAGATCATTTGAAACTGCATAAATTGAAGGGTAACAGGCAGTTGATCTTTCTAGTCAGGCTCCAAATCCAAAGTTACTGGTTAATGCTATTAACGAGATGCCTGTTAACGCTGATGAGCTTTCTGATAGATAAGGGACTATCTATCAGAAGGCATCTCATTGATTAGGTATGCAGACAGGACCATCTGAAAATCAGGAAGGGAAGAATCTATGCCAGTAGGGCCAGTTAACTGTGTCTTAGCTCAATGGCCTCATATTTTTGAGTTTGTTCCCACCTCAGCCAGCAAGCCAGACAGAGAGGTAACCAATGGAAGCTCCAAAAACTACCAAACAAAAGATGCTCCCGTCTGCCAGGAATGTGGTGCTAACAAATGATCTGGGGAAAGACAATATTCTCACAGAGTGCAGAGAGGCAAGAGGAAAATAACTCAAAATACACAGGGATATAGTAAAAAATGAAGAGGTTATTGACTCCCCAGCTAGAAAGATCCTCACTGAATAAACACATTCTTTTTGTGCCAGAGGGAAGATATATGCCTGAAAGCCCTCAGTTTACTGTGACATTAAAATATACAAATTTAGTTAAAAGGATGTGGCTGGGAAGCAGAGAAGATGACTTGCTTTTCCTAGTTGTTGCACTCTGGGTAACATGGAGTCTTCTGGAAGGAAAGAGAAGGAACAGCCTTCTGGGAACAAGTTGATTTGCACAGCTCTGAGGAGCTGGTGAAACATAAGAGGGGGTCAGACAGCATGTGTGGACATGATGAGACACCTAAGAGAAGCAATGAAAAGATGAGCATCCAAACATTCTTCATGAATGTCCTGTCCATGTGAGTTTGCATGAATTGATTCTATAGGTATCTGTAAGTTTTGATGGAGAAATAGTTTCAAGAAAAAGAAAGGAAAAGGACAAAGAAAGGAAAAGTATGTGCTGAGAAGGTGGCACGTGAAAGCTTCCCAAAGACTGGTAAGCCCTGGAGACTATTGGTGCTGGTGAACCTGCAAGAACATACAGTCTGAAAACACCAACAGGCTGCTGAGCACCAGCACACACTGGTGTCAGCAATGGTTCCATAACTCGGCCCGCATCCAAGACGACTGCTATATGCAGACGAAGGCTATGGGATTACATATGCGTCTGATGAAATAAAGGACCCTCTGACGGACTTTCTGAACACCTACCATTGACCTGCCAGTATTACCCTCTATTTTCTGAGTATATAGCTGGAGTTGGCTTCCCAAACATTGCTCTAACCAGGTAATCGTGAGAGTGCAATTCAGATGTGAGGCTGAGTAAGTGAATGTGCTGTGAGAATAGTTATCTGCTATTAGTAAAAACAGCTTAAAGAATAAAAGCTATTCTAAGAAATATTGGTTGTGATCTGTATCTACCTCAAACTCCCTCCCCTATCAGTGCAAAAAGGAGTTTACAACATTCCCAAACATTGCTCTAACCAGGTAATCGTGAGAGTGCAATTCAGATGTGAGGCTGAGTAAGTGAATGTGCTGTGAGAATAGTTATCTGCTATTAGTAAAAACAGCTTAAAGAATAAAAGCTATTCTAAGAAATATTGGTTGTGATCTGTATCTACCTCAAACTCCCTCCCCTATCAGGGCAAAAAGGAGTTTACAACACATTAGAGGTGATACACAGAGGTATTTTCCAAAGAAATGGGGGTGGTTGAGCAACTGAAAGTTGCTAGAACAATAGTAACACTGGAGGAAACAGTGATAAAGACGGTCTTTTCTTTTAATCTGTGCCTGCCAACAGATTTATGTTTTCTCTGTATAAAGTATGTTCTTTGGAATTTTTATTCAGGTAAAACCTAGCTTTAGAGTTTGAAAGCCTTTGGTATCTTTTGACATGCTCACTTAAAGGAAAAACTGAGAGAATGCAGCTTACAGTAGACTTAAAAGAGTTAACATCCTTTTGCAAATGATCCTTTAAAGATTTCAGTTTCAAAATATGGGGTGCTCTGCTTTTTGTTTGCTTCCTTTTGCTTGCATTTTTCTTTGTTGCTGGTTGGTTGTTATAGTCCTTACAGCCTCGCAGCAGTCAGTATCAGGAAGCTGGAGGGATTTAGGAAGGGGAAAAAAAAATGTGTTGCAGCAGAAGCAGCGTGCTGCTGTTACTTCTGCTCATATCGTGAAGGCATGCTGAGGGCCTAATCCTGCTCTTGGTCGTAAACCCGTTTGTGAGGTAAAATGGCTGTAAACTGTAAGGTGCCATGGCTGTAGAGATAAAAATACGAAGTCAATAATACTTTTACACACAGCAAAGGAAAACCTAACAGAAACAGATTAAATGAGTGAGCACCAATTAATGATTTAAATTATTGATGCTTCTGGATGTGAGCCAGTTTTCTAAACCCAATGCCACACATTGCTCTATCTTTCCTTTAGAGATTTTACAGCTAAAGATGGTAAAGGAGTACTTCAATGAAACAGAAACACCTTACCTAAGAAACAAACATTTCAGGGATTTACATAAAGTCCAGATCAAAACTCCCATCAGGCTCGAAGTAAACCTACAGGTTCTGTTTTAAAGAACTAAAATGGACTTTTTATAAAGATTCCCAAATTTGTATCTCCAACTATAAGAGCTGAAACCTCATGACGTCACACTGGGCTTAACTACCATAGCTGTAAGCTAGAGCGAGCAACCTCACCAGCACGAGTGGAGTGTCACCAGTGTAAAACCTGGTGCAACAGCCCATTATGTGATTTTTATTTTTTTCTTACTTTCTAGTGTCTTTCATAATTTCTTATTCTTGTTCAGAATGCTGCCACTCTCATTTGGAAGGATATATTGCATATGTAACTGTACTGCATAAGCTTAAACGATTATAACAGGCAGTGACACTCAAAGGCTTTAGAAACTCAAGACACTAAAGACGACACTTTTGTTCTCATATTTCAGTAAAGCAACAGGATTGGGAAAGAATATAATGCAATACTTGGATCATCACCTCCTATAGACAAAACTTGCAACTTTTTTCTTCCCTTTTGGGCTATCTGAGCATCATTTATACAATCTTCTTGAAAAACCAAGGAAGTCAAGAGAATGCTATCAGAGAATTAACTCTCCACTATTAGGACACTATGCTCATGGTAGACATGATCTAATGAAAAAATATATTGTGCTTCAAACCAAAAAGTTATTGGGCTCTCTTCACATTACATATATGGACTTAATCCTGTGAGATATTTAAGCATATATTTAAAGGCTGTGGGACTGAAGTCAGGGCACTTAGAATTTGCAGGGAACAGACCAGTGTGCACTGCAACTCCCCCATATTTTAAAAATCTTTTATAAGGTACTCGCATAATATGGGTGTTAAAAACCACACTAAAGCCAATACGCTAATCATTGAATCTAGGTAGGCTCTCTGCATGCTGACTTCAGATCTTTTTGGTCACCAACAAGTTCTTAACACCTGTGTTTTTTAAAAAGAAAAGCTAATGCAAGAAATCCTGTTTAACAGGACAAGCTGTTGTCCAGTGGCAGTGGAGCTTCTTTGGAAAGTACTTAACCCACAGATTAATGAAAGGCAGATAGTTCTACTGCAATTAACTCTTCTGTGATGAAACCTTCTTTCTTTAATAACTAGTTTAAACAACAAATGAAACTCAAAGAAGAAAGCAGTTAAAAGTTCACTCAGTAGCTGACAAAACATTGAGTCACAGACAAATAGTTTACGTGATTTTTCAAAGCTGCAGTGCAAGTCTGTTCTCTAATTTCCCATGTTTTATAGGAAAGAAACAGGAATCTTTAATAACAGCATCCTCCAAATAGCCAGGACAGAAGACGTAAGTGGAAGTTTAAACAATGAAAGAAATGGGTAATAAACAGAAAGTGTGCAAAATGGGAACTGGTGTTGACAGGCTTTCTCTAGGTAAAAAGTAAGACTTTAAATTGGGGTGGCAATTATATATCAGTATTCAGGAGATTTAACTCAAGCATTTTCCTTCATGTGTGGCTGACAGCCCATGTGCTACTGTAGCAATTGATGTTTTAGCTTTCTTTTATCTAATATATAGCCTTGTTATCAGGCTATACATTAATTTCCAAATCCTGCTTTATGTAAGTAAAAAGAGGTTCAAGAAGATGTTTGGAGTGTCTGTGACTTCTGCAAAGACAATGTGAGCCTCTTCAGTTTAAAAAGTTAATCTGTCTTGCAAGAAGTGTCTTGCAGGTGATGAAGAATGAGTTTTCAGGAAAAAATAATCAGGTTAAAAATCCATTTTTCATTTTTTTAACAAAATGAAAAGCAATCAAAAATCTTCCTTTGGGTAACACTCGAAATGTTATTGAAGCAAAATCAAAACATTTTATTGTTCTTAGGTTATTCAGCTCCTCCAAACATATTCACTTAGGTTAATTTTTAAATAAAAAGGTTCTTTTAAAAAAAAAAAGCACAAATATTTTACACTCAAAAATTTTCAACTACAACACTTGCACATTTTCAAGATTTCTCTCACAACCCTTCTTACTTTCAGAATTTTTGAGCCTCCACATGCCTCTTTTCTACACAATTTTGTGTTCACTGAAAAATTTCCATCATCTCTTTCTTTGAATGTTCCCACCATAAAGTTACACATGCAATGGGAAAGACAAAAGACAAAAAAAATTCTGTACAAGATAGAGTTTTGCTTTTGCAAAAGATTTATACCTGCCATTTTTTTTTCCAAGCCAGTCCTCTTCTCTTTCTCAACATGTTTTTGCTTTTTCTATGCCTTGTTCACCATTTCCGTTATTAATCTGGGATCGTGGCCTTCATTTGCCGTCTTATACCAGCATTATCCATACAATTAACTACTGGTATCATGCTACATAGAGTCATACCAGGCAAGCCTCACCATATACAGTCTCATCTACTCTGGTATAGTTAATCTCTGAAAAAAACATAATAAAAAGAGATGAAGTCATGCTGCAGTCCAGACCATGGCTGGACTATGACTAACACTGTTGATCTGTTCTCACTCCTGTTATTAAGGGTGAGGTCCCACCTCAGACCAGTGTCCCTTAGATAAGTATTTCTTCTCTAGTCAGTAGAGAGTTCTCAGGGAAACGTGAAGTGGAGGTAGGCTTTTGGCTCTTCCCACATACTCTCTCCAAGCTCCAGCAATCTGCAGTCAGGTCATGCAGCCCTTAAAGGCAGTTCTAATGACACCAGTGTGTTTTATCTCTGGCCCTAAATTGTTCTTGGTTTTCCTACAAAAATTTTCCTTTCACTCCCAGCTGCATGAAATCATTGCCATTTTGCTTTCTCACTTACAATGTTCTGAAGTTCCACAAAACACAAAGACCAAGTTACGTATACTATCTAGTCCATGTTTATTGCACGTTGGTGTATAATTAATCTGAATTAAAAAATACCACTCTCATAAATAATCTAAAACCAGGGAGTATGAGAAATGGTGCAAGCCCCAAGACTGTGCTCTCTCCTACAAAACCCTGGCAGGTAACTAGCTCAAGAAATAGAAGTGTTTAAGAAACATTGCTACATATTTTCCTGCTTCTTTTAAAGAGAATCCATGCTCTTACTGCTATAGTTTATGTAAAAGAAGCTATTCCAGCTCACTGCATACATTTATTTTTTTTTAAAGGCACAGTGAAAAGCAGTCATTCCATGGTTGAAAGGGAGAAAATCTGCATCTATGTATGAAAGCAATCAATTCATTCCACTTGTAATGAGATTTCTCCTGTCACTTCAGTTTTGATTTGTTTACCTTTACAATCGCCTCCCATGCTGTTTGGAAAAAAGAAGAAAAAGACATGGAAAAGAACCAAAAGCCAAGCAACTCAGCATCACTGTTTAATCTCATCACTACCTGTTCTGAAGAATGTATTTGCATATTTATAATACTATATTACGACAGGAATGACAACCTTTAGTGGCAGCATGTAAGCCAGCAAGATAGTGAGAGCTCAACCTGTTCTAAGAACTCACTGGAAACTGGCTGTGCTCTTACAGTGGGCACATTCTCAGTGGCCACAGCTACGCTCAACATGTTGAACAATACCTTCTCTATGATTTAAAAATAAATGGCAGTTATTCAGCTAATAAATATTTCAAATTTTAGCTACAGTTTTGCATGCCAAATCAAAAAGAAGTATCTCAAAGCCAGCATCATTTTCAGTTCTGTGTCTAGTGGACTGTCCATGTTTCATGATGGTGCTTGTTTTTCCTGGCAGAACACTGTAGGATCTTTATCCTGTTACAGAAAACTAAACTTCTGCTGAGCCAGTGACATTAGCTTAAGCACAGAGATTTAAGTACTCGCATTAGCCACACTGCTCTGGAAGAATCATAAGTTTTTCTTGTATCCCAAATAACATTCTGCAAAACTTGGGCATCTTTTCAACAATTTCTAATGCAACTTTCTGTGACACATATATAAGCTCTGTGGTATTTAGTGCACAATTGGAGTTGTTCATAATATTCATTTTAAGTAAGCTGCATTGCCTTTTCAAATTAATCTATCCTGTTCCCACACTGTAGGCACAGCGGATACTCAAAAATCTCGTCACTCTTAACAAGTGTCCCCTGAGGCTCTGGAAAAGAACAGCACAAATTCTTTAGTCTCTGAAATTTACCCACAGATTTCTTTCTTAAAGATAAGGAAATTCTGAAAAGCAGATATACCTCCCTTGACAGAGTCCGCTTCCCAGAACTGGAAACTGCCCCTCCATATGCCCAAAATTACAGAGTGTTGCCAGAGTAGTTCATTGTAGAGCCAAGCATTTGCTTACTGTAATTTTGGCACTAAAAAAATCCAAATCAGTGGATCAGTTCTTTTCAAACACTAAGTACCTAAGGATTTAGGGCATAAATGTATTTAGTATTTTCCAGCAGAAATTCCGCTTCTGCTGCTCCGACGCAGCTCAGCATCCAGCTGCACTGGACTGGAGGGGAAAAGCACACGTGCCTGCAGTCTGCCTAGGAATTATTATGGTTCACGGCATAATACAGACAGCTTTAAGGAAATTCTAGTTTACAGAGAGAAATTACATAGATTTTTCTTGAAAATTCTTCCAGAAGGAAGACTCATCCACCAATATACATAAGCTGATTTCTCGTATGGTACAAAATAACCACAACAAGCCTCCAGACTTTGGTAATTTGTATTTAAATCAGTAAAAAAGTACTGCTTAAATGAGACTAGTGGGCTTGTTCTATGGCAAGAAAACTGTTTTAACCAGAGCAAGTTGTATTTTCCTTAGTGATGTAGCAATTCACGTTATTATTTATGCTCAGAGTCAAATATATTTTCCTTAAGTTTTACCAGTATCTCAACCTAGAATATCCTCTCTGAAATGCTAATTGTAACTATAACCCCTCCCATGATCTTTTGCTTGGAACTGGTAACAGTGATGTACGCGGATCAGATAATTTCTCTCTCTCACTGTAATTGCATAGGGATTTTGTTTTCTTTTGATTCAGTAATGTTGAAAATGGATTAAGATAACAGTCGCTTACAAGGCCTTCTCTACAGAAGTTGCTTTCATCACTGCCATATTTAATGCTATTTTACTCTAGAACTTCATTTTTACACCATTCTCATATGAATGAGTTTCCATGAAGTTCATACTTAACTTCAGATTATGCTTAAGGACTAAATACTCTACAAAGAGGAAAAAAAATAATACCCTGAATTTTGTTTTTGCTGACATACTCATGAGTGAATGCATGAGTAACTGGCATGCTGGCACTGTTCATTATGATCAGATGAAATTCAAATGGTATGATAAGAAGAGTCACTGATCTCAAAATCAGAGGACTTAGTCTATCTTATTTATGTGTGTTTAAACGTCTTCAGCTGGTAACAAGCCCTTCATACTCCCCTGTCTGGGCAATTGCTGCTCTTGGCAATAATAATCTGAGTGGGTGGCTGAGAATGGAGCTGGCAGATGCAGTACTGATGCAAATTACTGCTACTTAGCAGCACATGCATTCATTTATGCAGAAAGCCATTTTTTATCATTCCAGAGGTAAGCCAAAAGTCATAAAATATTTTACTTGTCAATACCTAGAAATAAAATCTGTAGTGTATTCAATGTTTAGTATCATAAATGTAATGTTAAATAGATAATTGAAGTGTCAGTATGCCCAATGTCATAAAGAAATCTGAAAAAATGAAATACATTGTGTGCCTAATTTGTCTGTTTTGTGGGGTTTTTTTTCAATATTGCAATTGGAGACCTCATAATGCAAGTGTGACTGCTGCTGATACGCGTTACCAAGACCAAATAATGCCAACCATAAAATCCTGATTAGTCTTTCCTTTATTCTGGCATGTTATTTCTTTCCTTATTTTAGCTACTGAGACGAATGAGAGAGGTGACAGAAAGGAAAGCACAGAATAATGCACAACATTACTAAAGGCAATATACAGTTCAGTGAAATTAGCAGTCATTATTTCTGTGTTGACCATAATACTGCTGTTCTACAGACTGTAAAGTAAGACGCCACAATGCAATCAGTACTTGTTATTTGGATCAGATATATATGAAGCTGCCTTACCTTACAAATAATTATCTTAGGTGCATTGACCAGGCAGTGATTCCAAACACTTTTTTTTTCTTTTGTCTATAGTGCATTTTTACACACATTTAAGCATAATGTCCACTTTTTTATCTTTTTTAGAACTATGTCCTGAATAAATATTCAATCTTTTAAAAAAGTCCCACCTCTAAAGAAACAACAAACGAAAGAGAAAACGTATTTATGTACACCAATATTACAGCAGTAATCTATACAAGTTATACTTTTTCAGGAGAAACGGATTTGTCTCAGAACAAATGAACTTTAAGCTGGTTTCTCTTTTAGGTTAATTATTTAAACAACAGTGGTACTATAGTAACTGTGATGGTCTACAATTATATGGGAAGCAAGCTTTGTGTAGCAAGAGAAAAATCGTATTTAAGCAATTGATGTAACTTGAAAAAACCAAACAAGCCTTGGTGTCAGAGTCTAGTATGAATCTATTAATTGAGTCATTAATAAGTAGACAGGCAATCTAAGCCTAACAGCTAAAGCACAAATGTATCGACACTAATTGCAACCAGAATACAGACACAGTACCTTAGCTTTATCCCTCATGGATCCTTTCCCCAGGATGGACATTTTGGCACCTGTTTCTTCTTGTAACCTCTTCAAGGAGTTTCCTCTTGGTCCAAGCAATTTCCCAACAAAATTGAACTAGAAAGCAAATAAGAGAACTATTTTAGACCAAGAGGCACTTTTTAAAAAACTTAGTAAAACTTTATAAACAAGCTGCTTAAAAGAGAAAAGTTTACTTTCCTTTAAAAAAAATACTCCTACTTAGTTCTGAGCCTAATTCATTGGGATACAAGTCTGGAGAACCGAGGTATCCTCTCATCTAGTGTGAAAGGCAGCAAAAGCATTCATGGTTTATTTGAACCCCAGGAGGCTCCTCTCTAGGATGAAAAGGGCCAGTGGATGCTTAGGTTTAGCTAACTGCTAAACAGGATCTTTGCTTATCAGATGGTATAGGTGAAACCCAGGGAATGCATACATTCTTTCCTGAATTAGCCAGCTTTATTGACAAAGTAATATATTCTGCAAAGTTAGAGCTTTCGATGGATTTTTAGGAATTGATGTTTTACACATTGATTTTAAAATAAGTGCTGTTCTGTGTATCGGCTTCAAATATCTGTTTTGCCAGCAATGGAACAAATCAGAAACAATAGATCACTGCAGATACTCAAGGATATTTTCTGAGAGGATTTTAAAGAGTTCTGGGCTTTGTCTGACATGCTGCTAATATTCTTAAACACTGCACAGTTCATGTGACATAAAATATTGTTTTTTCTGTATGAAGAGATGTCTACATGAAAATCAGAGGACAGAACATTAAATAAATGAGGTGTTAATGTTTTGTCGATGCAAACTCGCAAAAAGGGTGGAGTCTATTAAGTAACAGTAATTTGTTTATTCTGTAATCAGTAGTCTCTTCAATTTATTATTTTTTATGCTTTCCAAATTCTTTTTAAAACTCTATGGCATGCTGTCTTTGGAAGTTGACTGGGAACTTGCACTTGCTTAGAATGTTTCTAAATTATGTTGAAGTCTGAACAGACAGTACTCTGGCCTGGCTTTCAACAAAGAATAAGCTTAGCCAAGGAAAAAGGTGTGTCATTGTAACAGCACTTCCTTGTTTTTATTTCAGAGATAAAGAACATGACAATAAGAAATAGCAACCAAGAATATGCTGCCGTCAAAAATACACCTGAATGTCTAAAAAAGTGTTATAACATACCTTGTTTTGCATTACCTTCTTTTTTAAAAATGGAAAAAATGGGGAAATATTCTTGTTTCCACTTTAGCCAGCAAGAATATAACAACACAAATGCATCAGCCATGTTAGTAACAACCAAACTCAGAATCAAGCCAGATAACCCCAGAACCCAAGCTGGCTTTCAGTGCAGTATCTTAATTATAAATCAGTTGTAACTTCCTTCAAATATTGGTTAAACCATCAAAGAAAACAATATGTAAACACAGGAAAAATAAATATGAAAGGTGAAACCTACTGCCACCTAAACTAACATAACTGATTTCAGCAAGATAACATGTACAGGGGGAAGTTCTAAGTGGTAGTGATGCAGAAAAACCCAGCAAGCTTTGAAGTTCCAAAAAAAGATTTTTCAAGCTTGTGTGCTTGCATTTTTCCCCAACTCTATCTGTTGATTTAATAAAAGTTATCAACTCTTCAATAAATCCTACTCCATTTTGGGGCAGGATTTAGAGACAATGCCCTATCATGGCATCAACAATACTATGTCTTGAAACTGTAGCTATGCTTCTTCCAGGGACAACTTGGCTTAGAAGAAGTTGTTGGCTTCAAATTGATTGTTAAATTTCATATGAAAATAAACCAAACAGTGAGGAAGGAATGGCAAGGACTGAATTTCGACTTTGGACTTAATCTATTGATAGAAGTAAGATTTCAGAAACTATATGTCTCATGTATGTGAAAGTTTATTAGAGATGGCAGAGCAGACAGCAGAGCTTTCGTCCTTCTGCAGGGACCACCTTACCTGCAGAATGGCTGTTCACAAGTTACAACACCAAATCTTTTGTGCCACTTCTACATCACTAATCAAAGAAGAACTACTGCTGCATCCTTTCAGTGTCTCTTAATATTAAGAAAAGCTGTCCCTCAAAAGCTGGAAGAGCTATACTGCTACATAAGTTTGGAGGAGACTACAAAAAGGCCAGCCAAAGCTCGACTCCATTTGTTCTCTGAATGGAATAAAACTATTAAAATACACTCTATGAAGATTTATACTGACCATTTATATTTAAGCACTTCATAAACTGTCTAATAATTACATTGACATATTGCTGCAAAGGAGCAATATAGCCAGCATAAACTATGTACTAAGTGGATGTTAATCACTTCACAGGAAATAAGTGGCTGAGGATTTTAATTCTATTGATTATGTAGCAGACAGACACTCACATTTCATCCACCTTCTAAAAAGCACATATCAGGAAGCAAGCAGTTAGTTACAACTGACTGAATTGCTCTTAATTTGGTTTTGTCTAAAGTTGCAGAAAAGCCAGTGCACTATATCAGACATTCAGCAGCTGTGCTTGGTCTCCCCAGTGTCAGTCTAGGGCCACTGGCTAACCTCAGCACCAGTCTATAACCACAAAACTCCCCAAAGCCTGAAAATACTGGTAGAGTAACTTTGACTCAACAACTTATGAAAAATTAAATCCTTCATGTTTACATGTGGGTAAAACCAGCACACAAATAAGAGAATGTTTCAGTGAACAGCACAAATTGTAAGAA
This sequence comes from Aptenodytes forsteri, assembly GCF_000699145.1. Taxonomy (NCBI): domain Eukaryota; kingdom Metazoa; phylum Chordata; class Aves; order Sphenisciformes; family Spheniscidae; genus Aptenodytes; species Aptenodytes forsteri. The sequence continues at coordinate 898,731 of NW_008795319.1, read as the reverse complement.
ATTTGAAACACAACTTTATTCCTCATTTATTTTTTTAAGATATGCTGGACAAGAACCTGAGCAGAACCAATTTTAATACTGGAAAGCTTAGGCTCCAGTTACAGCCACATGCACACACACAGAGCCAAAGCATATAGCGATAGTGAAGGAAAATGTGGAAACTCAGGCAGTTTGACTGCATATGACAACCCTTGCTCACAAACACACATTCCTGGTACAGACACTGTAACTGTAAAATCTTATTTTGCAATCTTAGTTCCGATCCAGTTCCACCATGTGTACAAATTTTCTCCAAATAATAGTAGCTCTAAGTCTCTGGGATAATATCTGCTCATACTAGGAGAGGATAGCTGAGAAATGATGACATACAGAAGACAGAGTATTAACAGAAAGCTTTCATTGCTGGGAAGAAAACAGACTTCCACTTGAAAAATATGGTTATTGTTGTGTTACTAGATGTTATTATAGGTGGCTTAACTTTTCAATCATATTTATGAACGTGAGCTAGGCTTTCTGTGTGCTTGTAGAAACCCTTCCTGGTTTATGGCAAGGATTTTGCACATTATTTTCTAGACTTTTTTATCATTTGTCTGTGGGAGACAGATGGAGGTCTTCGGGGGAAAATGATCAGGTGATAGCAGGGGATGCTTTACTCAAAATCAAATGCACATGATGCTTCGTGTGTCAACAGCTGTGCAATAAACTTTCTCCTGTGCAGAATAAAACCTGACAGAGAATATACATCTTTTCAGTATCCACAGCTAGTCTCCCCAACATCTTCCCCAACCAATATACACACAGTTTCACCAGGTTTATCTACATCTTGACTACTTTCACATTCCATCCCGCATAAGCAATCAAACGGTAAGGTGCCCAAAGGTAACACTCTGGCTTCTCAGTCTCCATCAAAGTTTTTGTTCACAAAACTTTTTTTTTTACTTATGGAAAAAGCCAAAAATGATATCGCACACATGGACACGCAAAAATTATTCTCTTTCCCAAACTGTGCTGCTCCCATCCCTCTGCAAAGCTTTGTGCTTAAACACTTACAGAGAATACTTAATGACAGTGTAAGACATTCTGCTCAAATCTATATGCTAGGACTGAATCAAAGATTAGATATCTAAGAAGTATAAAGAAAATGGAGAAGTCCTAAGAACTAATTACATGAAATTTCTTACTAAAAGCCTGCCTATGTTAGTGAAAAGCTTAGGATTGCACTCCATGCATGAATACATATATAATCACAGACTTGCTCATCTCCAAAACCCCTTGCAGTGAAACATGCTGCACATCAACACATCTCACCTGCTTTGGGCTAAGACACTGAGAAGAGAATCCCTAAAACTAACCAGGTGTTGTCAAGCTGGATCACAGCACAGGCAGCCTGTCTCCCAGTGTCAGCATTTATTATGCTAATAAACCATACATGGTTTATATAACATGCCAGAGATTAATTATAACCTGTGCTGTAAACAAAATGTGTAAAATAACTAGTTCTTAAAATATATCCTGCAGCTTACATGCAATGTTGTGATAGTCTTAAGCGTACTGCAACACCTCAAGAATATTGCCATGCATATTTATTCTCGTTGCCATACTTGAACTTACCTTAATATGGACATGTCAAGTGTTGTTCTCCAAAGTCATAATATCAGCAGAATTATCACAGAATTGATATTAAACACACAGAGACACATTTATAAGTTGATATTTACATAACATCTGATTTATATAAAGTTGCAAACTCAGGGCAAGTTTCTTCAGTATAGGGAATATTAAAGCAAATTGTCCAGATGAGTGCCAACTTCGAAGCAGGCATCCAAGGCAAATAGACACAGCTCCACTACTGTATCTGTGTTGTATAAAAGACGGGGAAAAGAAAGATAGTGAACTTGTGCTGTACGGAATCTGTAGCTAATACTAGAATATTTAAATGTCCTTGGCTCCTGGCATCGGAGCCCTCTCACTGGGGTGAAGCCCACCCCGACAGCCGCAAACAGGGCTAACAGAGCTAGGCAGATAGGAGTTGTTGACTTTCATCACTACCTCATTTTTTAATGCTGAGAATTGTAATCAACCATTGAATCCTTACCTTGGTTGTATACATGGGACTCACTTTATTCTCACTATGTGATAAACCGGCCTTTGAAAAGATGACAGCCATACAGTGCTCAATTCTCTTGTGAGACCCATCACACCAGTGGCCTGGAATTGCTGCTCTGCTTACGCGTGCCAAGGTATACTGTGAACTTTCCAAGCGCTGGGCCAAGGCTGTAGGGTCTGGCAGGGTGACGGGGGGCGTCTGGCAGGGGGGCTACCCGAAGCCAGCAGCGGCCTCAGGCTGAGAACAGCCATACACACTCGGGACACCGTTCTGCCTGCCCGACCACGTGGCACCATCAGAAGTACATCGAAAGTTACTCCACCGTACAGCAGCACTACATGCTCCCCATAAAATCTATTCGATCTAAAACCACACCTGTCTTCCTCCCCACCTCCCTTCTGCACATGGAGGGAAGAATGCTGGTAATCAATTAAGCTAAGAATCATATAATTTGCTGTTATGTTGCAACATAAAGCTCTAACCTCCAGTTCTTTCAAGATTAAAAACCTCCATTGAGTATTAGTAAGGATTTTGACTACCTCAGGACAGCATACCATAGGTATAACAAAGCTAACATATAGTTTACAGCATTAACATTCAAGCCTCAGACTAAATATAATGATTGATAGAAAATGCATGTTTACATTTAGAAGAATATTTGGTTCCATGTTTGATGTAGCCCAAATACATCCCTACTAGAACTGTAACTTTTCATATTTTATAAACACCATTTTAATTGGGTTTTACAAGCAGAAACAAGGAATATACTTGCCATTCAGAAGAAGTGTTTGTGTCAGTGACTGTTTCTGTTTCATACACAGATCAGTGTTCAGAACAGTAACAAAACCTAGATAAATAAAGAATGGGACAGACAAGCATTTCCAGCTGTAACATAAAGCAGCACAAAGCCCTGAACTGGGAGAATAAATGAGTTTCTTCTAGAAACAGCAAAATAGAAACAGCACTAGATTGGGCAACATGAAATAGGTTTGTTATTTCTCAGTGTGTTCTATTCACCATTGCTATCAGCTCCTTTGAGGGGCGACAGAATGTCTTTCCATTTTCAGAGCTACTTATCCTCACAAAAACCTTTCCCTGTTCATGAAATTAAAAAAAAAAAAAAAATCATTCTAAATTCAGTCCTGTGCTAAAGAAAAGGGGAAGAGGCAAAGATATTATTCACTCCTGAATAAAACCTTACTGATTGAGACCTGCTTATAAATTAGTTTTCTTCTGGTCCTATTCTAGGACTTCTGATAGTTCATTTATTTTAGAATAGTGTTTATTTTAAAAGTATCTCACCTTTTGATATGCACAGGGGACTTTCCTTCACATTAAGGTAGTACTGGAAGATTATGAAGGCAAATTTTATTTTTCTCAACACTTTGTAAGCATGACAATGCCCGTAATAACATGCTTTAACTTTTGGTCAGCCCTGAAGTGGTCAGGCAGTTGGACTAGATGATCGTTGTAGGTCCCTTCCAACTGAACTACTCCATTCTATTCTATTCTATTCTATTCTATTCTATTCGATTCGATTCGATTCGATTCGATTCCATAGCTCAGCAGATTCCGCAGAGTTCAAGTTTGCCTCCCTCTGTATGTAGCTGCTTACCCCAATACCTCTTCAATATCTAGTACTTTTTGGCTTTTCCAAAAGGAACTTAAGTGTTCCAGATGAGGATGGAGTATTATTTTTTATTACAGCAATGTGATGTTTGCTGTCTCTGGAGAAGAGCTTCCGAGAAACCTGTTTGGTAGGGCTGAACTTTGCAGGGCTCTACTTTAGCAAGGCACGCCAGGAGACAGCAAACAGCAGAAGCAGAAAATGAATGTACTCCTTCAGAGGGGCTCTGGAGATCTACTCCAAAGGACATGTGCTAACGCTTTCTTAAAGTACTGCACCACTGAAACCTCCCAGAACGAAAGGAGAAGGCTGCCCTTTCCTACAGAGCTGACTGGGTCTCATCTCTTCATTATGCTTTGAACAATAACCCGATGCCAGGCCACAGGGAGAAAAATGGACTCAAAATTAAATGCTCAAAGGGAAAACACAGCTTATTGAGAACTCTGGGCCAAATTAATTTCTGGTTTAAATCAATAGAATTATCTCAAGAATAAATTAAATCTGAGTAACAAAGTTAGAATCATTAAAGCTACTGTGACTAGAAGATTTACCTAAGAAATAAACATTTTTTTATTACACATTTTTTAATCTTGAAAAGTGCTGGGAGTTCCTATTTATGGTGTGCTTGAAGAAGATGTTGCAATATTTGCCTGGATATTTACTAGCTCATAGCAAGCATCTAAATCTACAGTGAACATATATTTTTTGCATAACTCCATGAAACAGATGGTCAGCGACTCCAGACAAACATCTTCCAGATACAAGTCCACATTGAGATAGCAAAAATCCCCTCACTTTTTGTTTTTAGCAGTTTTCTGTCAGAATTTGGTAACAAGTTGTGGCATTTAAATAAAGCAATTTAAATGAGCCTTAAAATTAAAATAGATTTTCTGATTAAAAAAAAAAAGTTTGGTGTCTGATGTATCTTTATTCAGTTAAGCTTTCTTAACTCAGGAAAATTTGAATAGCTATTTCTCTAATACATGCGTTAGCAGTATGATTTATTGCAATCTGCTAATCTGTCAGACACCCAAACATTTTATTTTGTGTGATTCTGTTTTTAACTCTGACGTCAGGTAACTGAGGAAAAGCCAAGGAACCAATTAAAGTTGCGGATCTATATTAAATCTGCAATTAACAAGTTTAAGGGGTTTATTCTTTTAATTGCAGAGATATCCAGAAAGACTCATCGTACCAGGCACTGAACAGACATGCAGGAAGACTTGACCTTGACTGTGAAGAGTTGTCAAGTATGTTAAAAAAATCAAACAGGCCTTGCTGAATATATGTGGCTACTATTGCTTATTTGGACGGTCAGGGAGTGATCGCAGAAACTACTGCCATTAAAATCACTGGGCTCGGTTATGAAAGTGGGTATTACTGCAGGTAAGGCAGCAGGACCAGGTTCTGCTGACAGGAGGACCACGCCGGAGCCTGCTTTTTCAACTCAGAAATGGGAAAGAGGATCCTAATGTCACATTTTATCTTTGGCTTTTGCCTTTCTAATAATTCTTCTGCAACTTGGAATAAACTGCTTTTTCCTAAGCTTATCCCTATTTGGCCAGCCCAGCTGGGGCGGTGCGGGAGGCTGAGGGCAGACAGGAATGGCTCTCAGGATTTTTTACCCATGTTGGGGAGCTTAGAGCTGTTAGCAAACTAATCGCCAGTCAGAGGTCATGACTGATCCCAACCCATGTCTACAAAGAGTCGGGAAGTTCTTTGAGGGCTGACTGCTCCTTAATGGAAAGCTGTTGAAGAAGAGCAGTATTTTTAAAAACTGCGGAGTATGCTGAGCTAACAATGATTTTGCCCTTGTATTTAAGTCATATTCTATTGAATCAAGGGCAAGGCGCCTCTTTCGGACAGAAAGCCACCTGTCTTTTAACATTCATCCTAGCCAAGCGTGAAGTAGACAACTTTTACTATTTAGAAATAAATAAAATATAAGGTAAGTAATAAGGAGTTCTTGGAATTGTGTACCTAAGACTGGCTCATGTGAAGGACATTATCTAAAATGATATTTCTACGAATGCTAACAATTCAGACTGCAGAAGTGCACCACTAAGCTTTTTTCAAAGTGCACAATTAAATTAGTTTATATTGAGCATATGCACAGGTATGGAAATAGGTACTAAGACTACAACACTTAAAAGCACAATCAACATTTGGCTAATTGGGCTTATTACTCCCACAGATACACAATTTACTGGTCACAGTAATAAACACCATCTGCTCTTTGCTAACTGGCAGCAACCTAGCAACTTTTTTCTAACTTGAAGAGTTTGGAACGTAAAAGGAAGATCTAAAGGAGCTGTAATACGGTAGGATTTCCAAGCACATCATCTTACTCTTACTGAGCTGAATATGATTTCATATTAGGTGAAAGATTTCTCTTTGCCAGATGCTATATTTGCAAAGTTAAGTTCTAAGTCAACAAGAACCAGGATAAGTTAGGGCTGAATACCCAACCATAAAACTAATGTATCTTTCCCGTGTAAGTTAGTGATACTGAACTAGTAAAAATGTAGCATAAAACTCAAATTTCTTTTCAGTCAAGGAAATTATAACAACCATTAATTTGAACCCAGTATGTTAGTGAACTGATTTAACATACACACATATAGTATCTAATTTTGTAGACAGCATTGTATTAAATCACAAATGGTTTATGTTAATCTAATTAAAAACTCTGTTAGTCAACTTGATTTCGCCTTTCGTTATTAAAGTAATTATACTTACAGCAGCATTTATGTATCAGTTTACATGTACCGAGCACTACGCAAACATTAATTTTATTCTCAAGTCACGTACATAATCAAAGCAAAGCACTACTTTAAATTGATTGACATATGCAAACTCACATAGCTCTATGGAAAGTAAACCAGCCTGAGAAAGCACTCAAAAACATTTTACAAAATCCTAGTTCTCCCCCCCCCCATCTTCTATATTGTTTTTGTTGTTGTTGTTCTTTATTACTAAGGACAAATGCAAGAAAATAAAATCTTTCTTCCTTATAGCTCATTACCTTCTACTTTTCTACGCTTACAGAGGAAAACCAAGTATCTTTCAAGACTTTTTAATGAGAACTTGGCTGATCTGAAGTGGTAATGCAATAAAATATTTTAAGAGGAGCAAAGCATTCCAAAACAACGTTGACAAGGTGAAAACAGTTAAGTAATACTGTGTTAATTCAAAGACAAACTGGTGCTGAATTCTGTTGCCAAGGTGTTCAGGTAGGACATCTGTCTGATTCATACTTAAATTTCAACTATGTTTCAAGTGAAAATTGTACAAATTTAAGACAACAGATACTGTCCTCTACTTGTTCGTTCAATCAAATGCGGCAGGACAGAATACAAACTTGGACAACGCAGAATAAATACTGTTAGATATATTGCCACTGTTCATGAGCTTATTCTCAAAAGCCACATACTGCGGCACTCCATTCCAAGAGCAGTCTGCATGCACACTAACCAAACAGACTCTTTTTTCTTAGTTTTTTTGCTCACAGTGATGAGCCTATGGAAGGAAAATAACCAGCATTAACTCAATATCTGGCACAGATGACTTTCCATTGGTTTACATAGCAAACATACCGGGCACAGAAAGACCCCCCTCCATTCTCCAAACTGAAACTGCCCCGGCCTGCTCTGTAGCATGCAAACCGGAGGGTCTGCCGAGCCTCCTCCTCCACAGTACACAGGGCTAATTGCAATAGTAGTAACCAATGCAGCAGATCCCTGAATTTACCCTTCATTTAACACTGCTGATTGTAAAAACAAGCTTAACATATATCTAGAAAGAGTAATCACTCTGTAATTTGATATAAACGTAACAGATCTGCTAACTGTGAAGAATCAATCACTGTGTTAAATACGCATACAAGAAATGTGATTTTTTTTTCCCCGTTATCAGTATTTGTCATTTTTTGTAATTTGCCAAGTTGATAGCCCATAGTACTCACTAATTGCAATTCGGAATACCTACTCAGTCTCATGAAAAAACCAGAAATTACAGAGTTTTATAACATTTGAGTGTCAAAAGCATCTAAAAACCTGAGACTGATGTGTAATGCTTTGCTGATGGCATTCCTTTGCAAGTGACATAACTGTGCTTCAGGTTTAGTTAATGTAAGACCAAAAAAAGTACTTTCAGGGCAATACCTTGAAAGAAGAACAACACATACTGTATGTGACAAATAAGCTGGCAAGCGTGAGCTGGAGGGCCTGAGTGGCTTTGAATAACACAGGCTGTAATATCTAACAGTCTTGCCATTGCCATACAACAGCTCCAGAGCGAACAAAACTGTGGCTAGGATGCTCCTACCTGACAAAATATTAAATGATTTGCTATTTTTTTTCACGTGCGCCTTTTTTCTTCTCCCCGCACCCCAGGCTAAGATCTGATTCTCACTTAAAAGAATATTATAGAAGTAATATTGAATTCTCTTCTAACACAAGATTAAGAAATGCCTCAGGTATATTTAATAACTATCTAGTTTTAACTTAATATTTATTCCATTGTAATTACCCTGCTTCAGCACATCTACAGTCTTCGAGAAGGATGAATGTGTTTGCAAAATATGTATTAAAGATAGCCACCAACACAAAAAAAGGACAGTGAATATTTTCCATTCACCTTGTCAAGCCAGTAAGTCCCCAGCTCCAGCTGTTCAAGGGAGCCAGGAGTGTTCTCCTGGAAGGGTTAAAGTGACACAGTTAGCCATACCCAGGTAGTTAACTTGGTATCTAGGAAGATGGTTCAGCCATTGAAACTCACTTTCACATTGGCATCTGACCCAGTTGGGTGGCTGGTGTCTATGTTTGCTGAATTTCAACCACATCAGTCCCATTGAACGCTCTTGTCTGCCTTGAGCCTCAGTCACTCGGTGTGGGCTGCTAGAAATCTCCAGTTTAGCTGCCTCATTCATGAGCCTCAGTCACTTGGTGTGGGCGGCTATAAATCTCCAGTTTAGCTGCCTCATTCGTTTCATTAACTGCATGGTTAATGGTATCTCACACACATTTATGAAATTCATAAATTCCAGGTCTGGAGCTAGGTGTTCAATGTCTAGATCCTGCAATGGACAGAAGAGCAACTTGTAGTCCTCCTGGGAACCTGTACCTTACAGCACTCTTCTATGTTTCTCCAGCAAATCACTGCACTCAATTTTTTTCATGGAGTTAAAAATAATGAAATGTTTTGATTTCCAACCCTCAAGCATTAATACGCTGAGTGATCCCTTAAATTTGTCTGTCTACAAATGCTGTAGCCACTGAAATGAACTCAAAAACCTACAACAAATACGTGACAAAAAAATATGTGAAACAATAAGGAAAATTAACTTTCAACAGACACTGGGGGAAAATGTAAGTGTAACTTTATTTGGAACATTATATTCTGTGGAAATCTCAAAAGTCCTTTGAAGTTTTTAATTTAATAAAGACTATATATGTCTTAAATCATTTAGATTATAGCAAAGTAGAGGAAAAAAATGATACCCTCTTAAAGATAAAAACTAAGGATTTGTTCCACATGTAAGTTTCTGGGAATGTTTTCCCACTGCAAATTTATTTACTAAACAATCCTATTCCCTTTAAAACTGAATACATCTGTAAATAATATTGCACCAAAATAAGAGCAGACCAGTGCACTTCAACCTGCAACAACAATGAAATCAGCAGACAACTACTGAGTCATGTAATCTTCTCCATTTGAAACACTATACAGTGATGTTGACAACCTAGCAAATGCACTCTCACATTTAAGCACCATCCACAAAATCACAATTAAAGCGGTATATACTTTCATCATTAGAATAATATGAAAAACTGTCTTATTGTCATGGTTGAACCCCAGCCGGCAACTAAGCACCACACAGCTGCTTGCTCACCCTCCCCGCTGGTGGGATGGGGGAGAGAATCGGAAGACCAAAAGTAAGAAAACTTGTGTGTTGAGATAAGACCAGTTTAATACTTGAAATAATATGGGGGGAGAGATCAGTGTGCTATCACATTATTCTCATGTTAAATCCAAAACACAACACTATACCAGCTACTAAGAAGAAAAATAACTCTATCCCAGCCAAAACCAGGACACTTATGAAAACAATATTTTATTTAAAAGCCAGTGCATAACTTTGTTTCATTTAAAGCATCTAAATTCATAGATTTTTGCCTCATATGACAACTTTCATCTTTGCCATGTCTTTTCTTATGGCATATACCATCCTGTGTTTTGTTTATAACTACAACAGCAAATGGATATTTCTGAATGTATTTTAAAAGTATAAGATGTAGAGTATGGACATTACATGTTGTTTGGTTATTCTTAGGCTTGTCCATCCCACACTTAGAGTAACAGAAAGCAGCTGTGTCCTAGTTCTGGCTGGGGTAGAGCTAATTTTCTTCATAGTAGCTAGTATGGCGCTATGCTTTGGATTTGTGCTGGAAACAGTGCTGATAACACAGAGATGTTTCCATTACTGCTGAGCAGTGCTTACACAG
>NW_008795319.1:879309-888169 GCF_000699145.1 Aptenodytes forsteri | reverse complement strand
CCGGGGGGAGAGTGAGCGAGCGGCTGTGTGGTGCTTAGTTGCCAGCTTGGGTTAAACCTCGACAAGCTGTGTCATTAATCTTTAGCAAATACAAAACAAATGAACTCCAAGCATGCTAACAAACACGGATGCCCAAATCCTAGAGGGGCTTTCAGCTGGTGAATTCCAGTGTCACAGTAGTCAAGCCTGGTGAGCCTAGAACTTTACTATTCTCTAAGAAATACCACAGAATATTTATCACATGAAAGTTTCTAATTTAGTACCTCCACACAGAAAAAGTACTATGAGAAGAAAATGAAATCACAGGAAAAATGACTGAAAAATAACAGTAATAAATTAGGAAAAGGATTGTTCTATGAGAATCCTATTTCCAAATCATGGAAGTATGGAAGGAAAAAAAAATAAAAAAGAACTGAATATGTTATCTTGGATGTCCATCTGTAGACTACAGTGGGAAAGAGGACAAGTTGTACAGGGAAACTGCTAGCCCCAGCCAACTTCATTCTTTCATGTTCTCAAGACAGGCCAGGTGGAAAGCCTGAAGTGACAACGTGCCGTGTCCCAGCTACCTTGACATGGACAGAGACCTGTACTGGTGGCTCTGAAGAGAACGTGCATCCTGTGGACCTCATAAGAAATCTGCGCAGATTCCAAAGATGTGCTAGTGGCAGCAATTTGCAGTCCTTATATAAAACAAAAACTGAGGAATGCTCGAGAGAACTTCTGGGGGACAAATGTAGGTCATTTGGGAGCTGAAAGCTGGGACCTGCACAGCAGCAATCTTTGCAACATTCTCATTATACCATGTGCAGATTCAGAGAGAAGGGGATGCACCGAAGCTAAGCTGCAATCACAGGCTGAAATAATGGTGTTAGGAGGAAGAACTGAGATTCACCTGGAACTGAGGACACGTCTAGGATAGGGAGAGTCTGTATGAAAGGAAAAGACCTCATTTGAAGTATTAAAGATCCAGCTGTGGATATACCTAAAAATCAAAGAGATTACATGTGCACGACATGGAATAATATTTAACTCACTTAAATATTAGAATCAAGAAGATCTTTTAAAAATCTGAAGTTGTATTCAAATAAGGAAAACAAAAATGACCATAAACTGCTACCCTAAAAAAACCCTCAAAGAAATCCACACAAAACAGGTAAGAGAAAAAGTTTGAGGAACAACTTGGAGAAAGTATAAAAAATGAAAATAAAATATTTTTCAAAGATTTGGAAGCCAGACAGAGAGATGGTAGGGCTAACAGCTGTTCAGGCTATAAAAGGAGTATTCAAGAAAGATGAGGTCAGAACACAAAAATAAAATGCTTTTTCTCCATCTGGGTTCATAATGGAGGAAACTGTGACACGTGGTTGGGAGGAAGTTAGTGCAAGAAAAATTTTCTAAGTATTTCCAATTAAATTACTAAAAATCAGAATAAACAATAAAATTAGTGAACAGGAAGATAAATACATTAGAGAGGTGAAGAGCTGACATGGCTATTTTAAAGGGAAATAATTTCTCAGCAATCTATCAGTGTTCTCCAAAGAACAAACATGGAAAAGAAAGTAAGCTGATACGATGTACCTGATTTCCAAAAGACATTCATTTCACAAGGTCCTTTATCAAAGTCTCATGATGAAACCAGGCTGACATGGGATTAGAAGGAAGGCCCTCTCATGGATTAAAAAAAAAAATGTTTCAACGTTAGGAAAAAATTGGAGTAAATGGTCAGTATTCACACTAGGAGGAAGTCATTAGTTGAGTCCTGCAGGGATCCAGTGGGAGACCAAAGCTGGAAAAAGCAGTGAACAGTGAGAAGACAAACTTTGCTGATGATGCTAAGGTAAGTCAGGGCTCTGAAGGCAGGACTGGCTATAAAGAACTACATGTTATGATACTTGGTGATAAAATGACAGCTGAAATTCAATGTAAATAAATGTAAAACACATCGAAAAATATCTCACCTTTATAAATAAAATGATATGCTGATTCTAACTCCTCAGAAATTATATCAGGAAAAATAACAGATAGCTCAGTGCACAGCAGTAGTGAAAAAAGCAAATTGTATGTACTATGTTATGAATTATTAGGGAAGGAGTAAGGAAAAAAGCAGAGAATAGCATTATGCTACTTTATAAATCAGTAATACTACACCACTTTGAAGACTATTTACAGTTATGGCCTCTCGATTTCAGAAAGGCCATAGTAGGACTAGGCCATTTGGGCAAAAAGATGTTTCTGCACAAACACTGACTAAATAGGAATCACTGAGTGAGTCCCGAGCTATGATTCTTCATTTTGGAAAACACAACTGGGAACTACAACAGATCCCTAAAATCATGAGGAGCATGAAGAAGGTCAATTGGACATGATCTCCAGAGCCTCGTCCAGGACAGAAACTGGGGGACAGCAGAAGATCTTAGCAAGCGACAGTCTCAAAACTAGCAAAAGAAAACTTTCTGCACAGGATTCCTCCAATTTTGAGTTTTAAAAGCGATTGACAAGATCCATCAGAAGAAACTACCCTGAGCTCAGGACACCCTTGTTGGAAGTTGGGATAATATTTTGGAGACGTATCTCTGCACAGTTTGACTGTACTCACATTCGTTTTTAGGTGTCCAGTGTTGGTCACTGCTGGAAGAGCTAAAGCACAGCAGAGTAATGTTCTCGTTATAAGGCACTGAAGTCATGGCATGCAGTAACTGGATTATAATGTGATTTGCAATATTTTGCAAGAGTTTGCAATAGTCAGAGATAATCTGTGTGTCATAGTGAAGCAAGCATTGCCCTCTTTTTACTTAAATCACATTCTATTTTCATCAGGTGTATGGTCACCAAAATGTTACTTTGCAAAAATCATTAGAAACAAGAAAAGCAAAACCATTTTGTTCATATTGTATTGTACTGCTGTCCTGGTTTCAGCAGGGATAGAGTTAATTTCTTTCCTAGTAGCTGGTACAGTGCTGTGTTTTGGATTTAGGGTGAGAACAATGTTGATAACACACCCACGTTTTAGTTGTGCTGAGCAGTGCTTACACTAGTCAAGGACTTTTCAGCTTCCCATGCTCTACCGACTGAGAAGGCTGGAGGTGCACAAGAAGCTGGGAGGGGGCACAGCTGGGACAGCTGACGCCAACTGGCCAAAGGGATATTCCATACCATGTGACGTCATGCTCAGTATATAAAGCTGGGGGAAGAAGAAGGAAGGTGGGGACGTTTGGAGTGATGGCGTCTGTCTTCCCAAGTAACCGTTACATGTGATGGAGCCCTGCTTTCCTGGAGATGGCTGAACACGTGCCTGCCCATGGGAAGGAGTGAATGAATTCCTTGTTTTGCTTTGCTTGCATGCGCGGCTTTTGCTTTACCTATTAACCTGGCTTTATCTCAACCCACGAGTTTTCTCACTTTTACCCTTCCGATTCTCTCCCCCATCCCACCAGGGGGGAGTGAGCGAGCGGCTGGGTGGTGCTTAGTTGCCGGCTGAGGTTAAACCATGACAACTGCAAAAGTAATTATGTTTTTATGCAACATTTTACTTTGAGATGTGATACAATATTCTCCTTTCATACTTCAGGCATATATATGGAATTCTTCTATTTTAGTCCAAACATAATTGTCTTAAACAGATATGGTAAAAAATACATATTTGCAGTACACTTTGATCCAAATATTAATCTCTGAAGATACAATTTTTGACAGTCCTGTGAAGTTGTATCTACAAGATTTTGTTCAGACGCAAAGATAGCTATTTACAACAGTGATGGCAATTAAATAAATTATATTCTTAATTTAAATAAATTATCAGCCATGAAAAATGAATTACATCCATCTACGGTAGCACGTTTCCTTCTGCTATTCAGGGGGAGCTGTCAATGTGTATTTTTTATTTCATGCAGATAGAATATGACGAATAAATGAATTCCTTGCGTTTCTTCAGACTGCAACAAATATAACTAGGCTGAAGACCCAGTCCTACTTCCCTATTTGTTCAGGAATGATCATATTTTTATGAATAATAAATGGATGTAATGTAACTAATATGGATGTAACGCTGTCACAGAATCATTGCTCTGTAGATTTGTCTACATTGCCATGTAGACAAAGAAATAATAGCTAAACCAAAATAAACATATTTGTGAAATAGCCTTTTCAAGTAGTAACATTAATTGAAACTCCTTATTTTTACTTTGTCATTGAAAAGCATCAAATTTATTCACAGTATGACAGAATTCACCATGACAGAGTGAAGAAGTGAAAATGTATTTGATATTGGATGTAGACATTAAGGTTTATCTGTAAAATAACATGTTTTTTAATATTTATTTTATCTTTATAAGGTTTTGAGGCAATTATAAGCCGTAGGCGTGAGGTAGCTGGCAAACTCCTTAATAATTATTTTTAAGAGGTAGTTACAATGTGATGAAGAACTGGTTATTATTAACATAAAAGCAATCAAATTGGTTTATATAAAATTATAAGATATGGAGATGAGCAAGGAGTCAAAAAGAAAGTGACTCAGAGATGTTTTACAGCATGGGATTTATGGCAAGTCTTAAGAAAACATGACAAAACTATCCTTTCACTATCACAATTACTCTTAATTTGCACAATCTGAGTCTATTGTAGACTTTGGATAAAAATATGTCATTAAAGAAAAATAATGAAACATTCAATGTGGTCAGTTTCTCCTTATTTTATGTAAATGGTTTTAAAGTGGTCTGATGTAAACTGCTAAATGACAGCTTTCAAAGCTAATCAATATTTTTTGTTTTATACTAAAAGGAATTTTTTAAATGCCATTGTCAGTAGACCTGTATGTATACAAGTAAGTCTGTGTATCTTACATGAACTCCATCAAATATCTTTTACTGTAATCTCTCATTTCTTTGTAAGCAGAGCACAATCCCCATTGACCTGAAAGCTAGGGGTAATCAATGTGCCAGTGTCTCCGAGCAAAATTTAGTACAGCATATCTGAAAACAAATACTGTAAATCAAGCACTAAGCAGAAACAATAACTTATTAGGAGTTATAAATATCTTCCCATTCTATACAAAATGGTTCCTTATGACTGAGATTTCCCTGTACTTCTGGAAAATGCCAGCCAGAAAAAAATGTACCAGTTGAAAACATACTGGGCATGTTTCCCCTTTTAAGCAGTTTCTTTCTTGGCTCTTTGTCTTAGCCTGTATCATTAGCAATTCTAACACATTTAGCTAATTACTATGAATCCTTACTTGGTTAAAGTGACTGTACACAGCTAATCAGATCAGTTTCCTTTTAGTTGCAACAGCAATTTCAATACCATTGTCCCATTAAAAATAAAACCCACTACACATTAAAATTATTAAAATAGAACACTATTTAGGACAAACTTCAGGAATAAAGACTGTGTTCTAGCCTTGCCAAACAATTGATTTCTGTTTAATTTTGTTAATTACATTTTGGCACAATCCAAATTAGCTCATATAGATGTATACAAGGAAGCTAAAAATTGCCAAAAGTTAGGGGGCTATATTACACTGGGGAGCAGTGTCCCAAAGGAAACTGTATAAGAACCGTAAACTGGAGAATTGCAACTTTAAGTTAACTAGAATACATATTATACAGTATATCATATGCAACACAGGACTGTTTTCTATATTTCAAAGATTCTTGTTGATGAGTTCCGGCTCATTTCATTCAAAATAATTGCAATGTAATGACCATATTGTGATTTGGATTATGTGTCTGTGCAGATTTGCAAAACCCGTGTTTACATTTCTCCACACTGGAGCAAGCGGGCAGAGCACCGCTCTCAGTTCCACAGTCAAGCAGCTCTTGCTTCTGCCTTGGCTAGACTTTTGAAATTATTAAACCGCTGAGCAGACGAGGATGTGCAGGCTGCATATATGCACGTACACAGTGTCAGGAGACAAACTCAGCACTGTACTTGGGCATCGGTACTGCTAACTTCATTACAACTGTCCAGGCAAGGCAAGGACCAGCCAACGAGCCCCCTCCCACACAATCTCCGAGCAGCCCTTGGGAATTAACTGGGCCAGGAATGATTTCCAAGATGCATTTTTTATGAAGTCATCTTGTTACAGAGGGTAGGAGATTTAATGCTATGGACGTGGCTAGACCACAGCAGCTGGCTGCGGAGCCTAACAGGCATTTGCATTGCTTAATTTCCTAGTGGGACGTGGCTAGACCACAGCAGCTGGCTGCAGAGCCTAACAGGCATTTGCACTGCTTAATTTCCTAGTACAGATGCAGCCATGTGCACTTGGGTTACAGCTGAAATCCAAGAGCAAGATATTTATTGTCTCTGCTGTATTAGATTAATGTTATAAGACTCTTAAAACCCTGTGAAATGTTTGCATTAAAATAGAATTTCCTATATACAAAGCCATTCAGTGTTTAAAGTATTACACCTAAATATTAATCATTTAAATCTTTTTCCCTGTAAGGCTGACACAAGATTATCGATTACTATTATACCCTTATGAGAGAGAAGGCGTGCACTCACTCCTTATCCTAAAGCACTTATTAAAAACTGTAAGACAGGAAGCATAACATTCCAAATAAATGTAATTAAAGTGTTTTGGAGGAAGAAGAACAAAATATGACTCTTCCCTTTCTACCCAGCTAAGTCAAACACCATGTTACTGTGAGCTATAGCAGTAGGTTGAAAAAAATAATTTGGAGTGCATATCACCAAACCTAAGGAGTTTTGTCAAACCACATTTTGCAACACCTTGGTAATAAATTACACTATCTCATTAAAAATAGGCATTATGTGAAATTAAAAACATGCAATTCAGTACAAAACACAAATAAAGGCAAAGACCAAGAATTCTATGGATCAAGCGAATGTTAATTCATGTATGTTGTAAAAAAAAATGAAGTAACATCTCACAATGTCTGAATGATGCATCATAGAAACTTATTTAAACTATTAGAAATATTTGAATTAACCTATTAGAAATATTTGTATGATTCAGGAAAACTGTGGCTAAGATGAGTATCTTTTGTCTTTCTGGATGTGATGGGTATAGGCACTCTCAAGACGCTAATGAGGAAGCTTAGAAACCACAGAACGGGAGGTGAAGTTTCTTGTCATGGACTACACCCAGGTCAAGAGTTAAGAAAGAAGGTAACTGGAAAAGATGGACTGTCCCGTGCTAATATAGAGTGTTTTGCTACAGATTTTGTGTTGTACAAATCACTAGGCAAGGAACAGAGCTTTACTTTGGTCTGGACTTCCAAGGGAACGCAGAGAAATTTTGGCTGCATCAGAATACCTGTGGGGAGTGCTGCAGCTATGGAGATTATGGCTTCTGCTGTTATCAACCCACAGTACGGATAAATGGGAAGGCTGAAAGCAACAGGCAAACAACACAGAAAGAAGACTCTTGGGAGCAGCAGCTGCAAAACATACCGCTAGCAGGTGGAAGGCTTAACCCAGCACCCATAAAGGTATTGGTAGCTATACAGTCTGCCACTGATTTCAATCCAAGGGATGACAGCCTTCACTGCGGACAGTGCTACTCAGCTATGCCGCTGAGCTAGCCTGTTGGGGGGCATCTCACAACTCAGGATCATGTGTTGCAATCACATCTTCTCTATATTTAAAATGGCGAAGAAAATCCAGCATAAACAACTGCTAGATGCCCCTGTGGAAGAAGGTGCTAGTTAAAAGATTGAGGCTTTGTTTACACAGTGGTATTAAAAAATGTATTTAAAACAAATTATAAAGTGGAGTAATTAAACTGCATTTAGCTCTTGTTTGGACACATTTACTCAGAATTGATGTGGTCTTAATTTGAATTAATTTCTGAACCAAATAAATATAGAACTAATTAGGACAACAAAATTCATTGCACGTAATTTTCCTAAGAATCCCAGAGCAGACATGCCCCTTTCATGCCAAAAAATGTAGAAGTCTAAATCTTCTGCCTTTTTTTTTTTTACACAGGGACACTGAACACCTTATAAACCCTTTCTGACACTGAAATTAAAGCTGTCATATCCCTACTGAGAGGAGCTGATTATTTTGCAGTACTGAGTGATAATAAATTGAGTGTTATTTCGAAGACAAAATATCACCTTTCCACCATAGCTAAACGGGGAATTTTTCAGCCAGATGGTACAGGTTTTGGAACGTTATGCTATGTAACAGAAAATATTTGGAAAAAATTAATTACAGCAATTACTGCTGCATCAACTGTAGTGTTAGTCAGATTCTTTAACATTTATTTCATATTCACCATTATTAACCTCTCCCCAATTCGGAAGCATCAAATATTTTGTTTAAATAACAAATACTTCTTACTTCAGTGAAACAACATAATTATTGAGATGAAGACACTTCAACATAAGGCAAACACACTGTGAGGATATCAAACAACGTTAATGCAATTTTTAGGAAGAAAAATTTATTTTCAGTAAACAGTCTTAATGAGGAAGCACAGAGATGTACAGCTATCATACCTTAGGCTTAAATAATACACCATCTCTATTTCAAACAGCACATACCCTACTAAGAACCTGATTACCTGTATAGCACTCCTTAAAGAGCATGATTTTCATTATCAAGCAAATTATTATAAATGTTTGCTTTTGTCCTGGTTTCAGCAGGGATAGAGTTAATTTCCTTCCTAGTAGCTGGCACAGTGCTGTGTTTTGGATTTAGGGTGAGAACAATGTTGACAACACACCGATGTTTTAGTTGTTGCTGAGCAGTGCTTACACTAGTCAAGGACTTTTCAGCTTCCCGTGCTCTACCGACTGAGAAGGCTGGAGGTGCACAAGAAGCTGGGAGGGGGCACAGCTGGGACAGCTGACGCCAACTGGCCAAAGGGATATTCCATACCATGTGA
>NW_008795319.1:877907-879102 GCF_000699145.1 Aptenodytes forsteri | reverse complement strand
CCATCCCACCAGGGGGGAGTGAGCGAGCGGCTGCGTGGTGCTTAGTTGCCGGCTGAGGTTAAACCACGACAGCTTTCTTTCCTGATGGGGGTCTCGTGAGACTTGGAGAAAAAATGTTAAACTGGAAGTAGGAAGAGATGTCCCCACATGGACATAGAAACAATACCTACCAGTAAGCCATTCAGAAGGCTTAACATAAAAATGTTTTTAAACCCAAAATATCTACAAAGGTTTTTTCTTGTTGCTTATTAACTTCATTCTACACCGTTTTTGGGGATTTAGTTTTTGTTTCAATTGTAAGTCTTTCTACCTTTCTTTCTACCTTTTTTCTCCAAAAGAAGTTAAAGGTGGAACCATTCAAAATGAGTAATTTCTGCTGTATGAGAAATTCCTATTTTTTTTTTTGCTTCTGATCAAAGCGGAAAAAATATTGAAACTTAATTATTAAAGTATGAAGTAGGTTTATAACCTACTCTTCAGAGATTTTAAATATTTTCATGATTTTAAAAATTACTTGAAATTTTACTTTTTTGTTTCAGGTTCATATTTTTATTATTCCACATTATTTTATCATTTGATTAATGTAAATTAAATATCTGACGTGTTTCATTAACATACCTTCTTCTCTTCCAAGAAAGAGATGTTTCCACCCATACTCACTAGAAGCTGTCACAACTTAAATATTAAAAAAAAAAAATTCAACTACGGTTTTGTTTCATGTTCTCAGACAGTAGTAATGCACTGCCACAAATGGTTTAATATGTTTAAAATGCAATTATAAGATCAATTAGAAACCGATTTTTCATTTTTTTAAAAAAGTAATCTAAGTAGTCTCCAAAACAACAGAATTACTTATTAGCAATTATCGAATGCACCATTAGCAAGTTTGCTGATGATACCAAACTGGGAGCTGCTGTTGACTCTCTTGAGGTACGAGAGGCCTTGCAAAGGGATCTAGATAGATTGGAGCATTGGGCTATGATTAATGGGATGAAATTTAACAAGTCCAACTGCTGGATTCTGCACCTGGGATGGAGTAACGCCGGGCACAAGTATAAACTGGGAGAGGAGTGGCTGGAGAGCAGCCCTGCAGAAAGGGATCTGGGGGTGCTGGTCGACAGCAGGCTCAGTATCAGTCAGCAGAGTGCCCTGGCAAACCGCATCCTGGGGTGCATCAAACACAGTACAACCAGCC
>NW_008795319.1:849136-877768 GCF_000699145.1 Aptenodytes forsteri | reverse complement strand
CTCATTGCTCTTTACAGCTTCCTGAGGAGGGGAAGTGGAGAGGGAGGTGCTGATCTCTTCTCCCTGGTATCCAGTGACAGGACACATGGGAACGGTTCAAAGCCGCACCAGGGGAGGTTTAGACTGGACATGAGGAAGCATTTCTTTACTGAGAGGGTGGTCAAACACTGGAACAGGCTTCCTAGAGAGGTGGTCGATGCCCCAACCCTGTCAGTGTTTAAGAGGCATTTGGACAATGCCCTTAATGACATGCTTTAACTTGGTCAGCTCTGAATTGGTCAGGCAGTTGGACTAGGTGATCGTTGTAGGTCCCTTCCAACTGAAATAGTCTGTTCTATTCTACTCTAATACGTATTGCTGTAAAACCCCTCACTTACTCGGGCTCAAGAACTTTTTGTCTTAACAGTACCGATGTGATCGTGTTTTACGCTTTGTAGTCAGGGCTTAGATAATGGTCTACTTAATACAAAGAAATAACTACATTTTTAACTTTAGAATTTATCTTTTCTCATTCAAGTCATGGGATGATTCTTATGAGTCAGATCTAATTTGCACAGTTATAATTTTAGTTTAATCTTGGCATTTCAGAGAAAGTTGTTCCACAAAGCTGATGAAGAATAACATTTCTGATGCTGTTGCACCCCGGTTCCCTGCAGTCTGTCCTGTAACAGCCCCAGTTCCTAACCATGGCCCTTGTTATGGAAAGAACTTGCATGTGTTCTCTGAATGGGGTCTCCATCTCATCTCCACTGTCCACAGAACTTGCAAGAATTTAGTTGTCTTTAAATTGTCTGCCCCCTTTAAGGCGCAGCTGAAATTAGTAAATAAAAAAAAAAAATGAGTGGGAGTACAAGCTGAAAGATAATGAATGTAGGTAAGTTTTCCTCCCTTAAAGACCTGGCTGTGAAAAAATAATAAAAAACCCTCCCAATTCTATTCTCCCCTCTTTGCAGTCACGGTTTTGTTGTTATTACAAAAGGAGGGCATTTTTTTTTTTTCATCTTGACTTTTTTCTTTCACTTCCGTATCTTCTAACCTTGGCAGGTTCTGTGAGAATAACATTGGACTTTGATTTCCATGTTTGGTACACCCTGCACAAATCTCTAGTTCTCAACAAATTCCTGCATCTCAAAACTATTTCTGACAATTGGCTTCATTCAGAGCATGGCAAAAGAAACTGGCTCCTGAGGAAACTGTCAAGGACAGCTTATGGGGAAAATTGCCAACGTGGACATTTCTTGACCTTTTGCCATTCTTTGACTTCTGAGCCTTTGCAGCACTAAGTCTCTGCCCATCATTGCACAGTTTCAGGCAACCTGCAACAACCTTGACACAACTTTAAGAGGAAAAACGTGGTTTCATTGAAACAGCTTTTTTTTGAGAAGAAAATAATTGTTTTCTGAATAAAAAGCTGTTTGAAAGGTAGCAACCAGTTTTAATGATGCGCATTCAGAGAAATCAGTGCTTTTCCAGATGATTACGCAGAAGTACTAAGCTGTTTCTATAAGATCATTTCCTCTGCACAGTTTCAAGTAATGAATTGGAGAATGAAACGAAGATTAAAATGTAGGGCAGAGAAAGGGTCACTAATATCTGGAATAACTCAACTAGTCAAATGACAGAAGACAACTAACATCACAGTGTAGGCTATCAACTTATTTTTATGATTTTAAAAAATCAAAACAAAATTATCTCCCTTCCAGCAATGTGTTTAATGCACTCAAACCCAGCAAAGTTAAAAGATGCTGCAGAAGCTTGATGCCTCAAAGCATCAGATCCTTCCTCTGAAAACTGTCCAGAACAGCTGGTCTTGCCATTCAGTAATGCTATTTCATTAAACCTTTCCTTCTTTGTATGAAGGAGTTTCTTCAGTAACTTCTGAGTATTCTTGAAAAGCATGTTAAGCAGATATCAGACAATATAAAGGCAAATAATTTGTGAAGGAATTCCTTTCCTGTAATGCCAAGGATTATGTTCATACAACATTACAAGATAAAGTTCCATCATATAAATGCACATAAAACAGACATTCAGATATTCATGGCCATTAAAATGAATTTATGGTAAGGAAAGATCTTTCATAGGACATCTCGAAAACAAGAGGACTTCTGTAATAATACACTGAGACCCTTTTTAAAAGAACAGTAGCTCTTTATGCGCTGCTCTTGCCAACATTTCGTCTTCTCATTCAGCCCAACTCTACACGTAAACCCGTGCTATTGCTGGACACCAGATGGTTGCTACTAATCAGTCCTGGGGTGATGCCATTAAATGGTGTTGCAGATTTACACAGCCCAATCTGGTTCATTCTACACCTGCTCTCCACTGCCTCAGTGACCTCTGGCGAATCATTGCTGGTGAAATCCATTGTAAGTTACAGAGCCACCGTGGGGGGTAGGAGAATACTGAGCAGTAACCTTTGCCTATCCTCCAACTAATCCTCAGCAATGAGAGTCCTGGCAGAACAAGAGTCTGGATGCGCTGTTTGTAGAGTATTTTCTGTCCTTCAGCACAGCAGTGTTATCTGCTACATTTTGTACAATTAGAAAATTAAGTGGCTCCAAAACTGATATGGCTACAGAAGCATCGCAAAAATAATCCCAGAAATCCCAATGAATTGAAGCAAGTACTCAAGGAATACTATTAGGCTGACAAAGTGTTTCTTAATTAAATACTCATCAATCCTGATATCATAAGGATGATCTTGAATTAAGACATGATCTATGTGACCTTTTGATTTCTATGCCATCTAGTCCTTATGGGGAGTTCCATTCACTCTCCTCTGACTAGATAACTAAAATTCAATACCCGAATGATTGCTGGCTTAATTATTTGTAGTTTTCAGATTTCTGAGCAGTTTGAAGTGAAGTATAATTGAACTTTCTATTGAGTAGAAAAAAAATTGTCATTACTCTGTGAATGGTGTAATGTGCCTAAACCCTGTGGTCCACTACTGTATAATTAATCCTTTTAATTCTATCCCTTCTTTAACAAAAGGGTTTGGAACATTACTCTTGAGAGCGAATATTGTTTCCCAAACTAAACTGACATTCAGACTTCCATGGCTTTAAAGAGGACCTCATCCCAAAAGGTACAGTTTACAACATCCTTAAAATGATAATATAGACATATATACATTTTATAATACATAAACCAACACATTTATAACATAACAATATATAATATACAAAATGTATATATAACTATATATATAACATCACATATAATACATAGCATACATAATATTTTTCTTACAACTTGCTTCCAGTGTTCTACTGCTCTTTACATGTTAAGTCCTTGGCTGTTAGTTGTATTAGGAGGGTATCTACAGAAAATATTCAGATTATGATGATCCACCGCTATAACGAATCGATCTGTACAATGTAATTCCCAGACCTATTTATCCTATGAAGTGCAAAGCATTTTACAGCATTAGCCCTACTGATTTATTGTTCCTTCATCATTTTAATCCATGTGTCTTAGTGGTATCTGATTGGATTTCAATGTACATACAAGCTGTGTTATTGTTCATATGTATGAACACATGCAGGAGTAGCTAGTGACCAGTCACTAAACTAGAGTGTTCCAAGAGCTCTCTAGTATACTTGAATCTCAACTAACAAAAAGGGCAGCTAGTCGGCAAGTACCACAATTATTATTACTACTATTACTTCTAATAATTCTACTATTTAAATATGTGATCTAAACCATTTTGAATTGCATTCCCATAGTATTCCCTGGGAAAGACATGGTCAGGGACATTATGTACAAATTCATCCACAGAGCTTGAACTAAGGATTTATACATGTACTCAGCACTGTGTTGAGTCTTCCTTGGTGCTACTTACAGTACAAAGGTATTGCCTTCCAAAAGCACAAGTTTTATGCTTTCTCTATGAATCTGCATTTAAGGCTATGACCTACTTCTTAAGTTGTGGTATAATCCAAATCATGTCATAACTGCATTTCTACAGTCATCACAAGAAGGACACTGAGAAGGCTAACAGCAAGCTGCTGATGAGCACCTGCCACTCTACTTCAGAGGCTTGATGCCTCACTCAGGCTGGGCTCGCTGGGGCAAGGCATGCATTTAGAGGACTCTTCTGTAGTCTAGAAGACTTACGCACTGTGTATTATCTTCTGTATGTTTTTCTACTTCCATTCAGTCTTTCATTTGCTGCTCAAGAGCAACAGTATCACCAACAAAAAAAATCAGTGATTACCAAGAGTAAAAAATGGAAACTGCATAGAAAGCAAACAATTCAACCAATAGGTTCCTAGTCTAATATACTACTATCATGAATGGACTCACAACAGGAAGGAAATTACTTGCAATTCTCTGCTGTAAAAAAGCATATCTGCACACGTATACACACACAGAGGTAATAACTGTAGAAATTAACCTGATTTTTAAACCTGCTGCTTTAAATATGTGACCTAAAAATAAGTTAGCAGTGATACATAAATATTGGAAAAACTGTATCTCAATGCTGAATTTTCACATAACAAACGACTTATTAGAAATAATTTCATAAACAGTTTGAAAGCATTAATTTTTTTCTTTTACACTGAAGAAGCAGTTTCATTTTGCATGTAAGCTGAGACTAGAAGATAAAGCCTTGCCACAGGTGGCTTTTAATCTGATAGAAACTAGTCAGTGTTACAGAAGTTGCACAGAATGCAAACCCAAAAAATCTTTCAATATTTGTTGAATTGAAATCTAATAGAATTTAAATTTCAATGAAAAGTTGTCCTGTTTGGGAGAGTGAAAGTGGCCAGGTCAAAAACAAGTAAGGGAACATTTGACAGTTTAACAGTATGGCCAATTCGGCTCAAGTGCCTCGCAATATCCTCTAGCACTTACTCATTTAACAGACTAGGTCCGGCCTAAGCGACAATTCCTAGTGTCATAGCTTAAATGAGTCTTTAAGTTATTCCAGTGTCCACTGGCTAGGGATGATGAAGGACCAAATTCAGGATGAAGAAGTTGAAGTTCAATACTTAATATCCTGCTTAACCTTTGCTGAAATTAATCAAAGTACTGCTAAGAATCTATATCGTTATTTAAAAATGATATTTTTTTTTTACAGAAGAGATTTTAATTATAGGATAAGTTTATTATATAAACATACAGACACATAACACTGAGAGTTTTGGTAATAATCGTCCTCTACAAAATTCCATTATTCCCAAATTAGGCAATTCAAAATTCTTCTCCAGCAACAACAATATGTATAATATGCAACAGAACCTCATGAAAAAGTGTTCAAAGAAGTCTTTAGGCTTTTTATTAAACTTCTTTCTTTACCATAACAATAATTTTCTCCTTGTATCCAAAAGGTGTCACCTTCAGAGAAGTCACTTATGTAAACAGGAATCTTTTAGAAATCAAAGAAAACCAGAGCTTTCTTTAATATGGGTTCAGTAGCTCTTTGCCTATTTCATCAAGAAACACCCAAGCAATCTTCATGCCTCTGTTTTCATGCCACATTTGTTTGACGTGTTCACAAAGAGATTAATTTAAGGTCTGAAGTACTGCACCATCTAATTCTGCTAATACCAGCTCAAAATATGTGTGGCACAGTATGCATTAAAAACCCATTTTGCAGATTTTGATTAGTGACTGTCTATTATCATGCCTATTATCAACTTATCTTAGCTTTTCTTAACATCTAAAATTATCTTATCACCCCTTCTTCTGACCAGCCTATGTACTTATCTTAATATGTGGTTAATGGATCTCACGTTCCCATGAGACAAAGCTTGGTTCAAAAATAAGACAATTCTTCCAAAAAATTGACAAGAAAACATGGGAACTAACAACTCCACACACACAACACTTTTTCAAAAAATATACATTAGATATTTACTGTCTGATAGACATGTTTTTAATGTATAACTAATTAAGTACTCCACAATTGCAAAAGTATAGAATAAAACAAAGCAGTTAGCTCCTCTTCAGGCAATATTGTCAAGGTTTTGAGAGAAAAATTTGTATGTGCACTGTTATTTTTATTAATTTATAGTAATCGACAAAGAAAAGAATGTGGTCAGGCAGGTTTTCATTTCAATGTTTTTTAACAAAAGGGTTTTTTTTCTATTATAAGCTATTTTGGGTTTTTTCCAAGTATAGTAAAAGAGTTGTCTCTGCCAATCAAGCAATATGAGTGATGGATAGTCACCCATACATAGCCCTAGAAACATTCACCAGCTGTGCAAAAACCCTCACACTAATAACTGGAACAATCTCTGTACAAAATAACCATCCTGTGAAAACCTTCTCAAAATGATTTGCTGACTGCCTTGCAGATGGAAATAGTTCTGCTCTGATTCATTAATGATTGTATGGTAATGTCTCAGTAACTTGAAGAAGCACTTGTAAAATATTCACCTGCCATTTGAGGCTTTTCTATGACCAACCAGATAACTGTGTGCAGAGTGCCTCACAGTTCAGGATGAATAAAACAAGATTTCATTAAATAAAATATACCGATAAGTGAATGACTGCTAAAAGCATACATTGGTGCTAATTAGAAGTGGAATATATTTCAGTCATTTTTTTCTAACTGGATACCCTGTTTTTTTCTGTCTTATTTACTTTCCTTTTACTTACAGAGTTTAGAAACATTTTATTCAGAGGCCTATCTAAGTAGCAAAGCTAGGATATATGATCAAAGATGTCTGAGATAATCTTTAAGTTACCACAGAGGAAATGAGGATTTGAAAACTGATCTCTGGAGATGCTAGAACAGCACGTAGGGGTTAAAGTTGGTGAAGTGACTGGCAGGATATGAAGCTGGGTGATCATGAGTGAAAGATTGTTCCTTCTTGCCAGTTAGGAAAGAGTGAAAGGATTACTCCCCATCCATGACTTAGAGCTACCCCAATGCTTAGAAATCATGTAGCAGGATTGAAGAAGAGGTAACATGAGAAGCTGTGAGAACAGGGCACAACATCAAAGTCCTGACCCTATCCATTTTTACTGGATAATGCGAAGAGAAAGAAATTATAAAGTAATTAGAATATCCTTTAAACAGGAATAACCAGTTTACATCCCATGCCTTGAAGAAAACAGGATCCAGTAAAACAAAAAACTATTTTTAAGAGCACATTAGGCAAAAATCTGTCTGTACACATTAAGATATAGCTGGTGCTGCTTGGAATAAGGGCACTAGACTGACCTCCAGATAAAAAAAAAAAAAAAAAAAGACTGCTAAGTCTTAAAAATCCACTCATACGCTCCAGAGGCTCTCATACCACCGTGCCATTTCCATTGGGATGTTCACTTTCTCCCAGAAGGCCTATCCAACCACAGCTCAGTTCCTGTTCCTCCGCTTAACACCGTCCGACCTTCCTACAGACTCACACCAGTTCCTTTGGGGACTTGCTCCAGGACACTTCATCTCCCAACACTGCTCTACCTCTTTTCTATTCAAGACAACTTATTTTTTAGTCTCCTCTCTATGAAATAGGAAACAAGCCATTTATTGGAAACTGCCTACTGATGTAACAAATATATAAATAGATACTAAGTCCACCTAACTCTCTTTCTTATTCTTTTTTTCCAAATATGTCTTTTCTTTCCCCTCCTCTCTGTGAGGAAAGACAGCTGGGAGAATATACAAAGACTGATTTTTGAATGTTCTTTTTTTTTCTTTATAAATACTTGCAGATGCTATATTGCTGATTCTGAAAATATTGGAATAATGTGTCCTGTTGCTGAATTATATTTGTTTCTGAATCAAACTCAATATTAGAATATAATACACTTCCAGTGTGAAGTCACAATGAAGCTTTTTATGTGTGCATTTATAGTCCAGTTGATTAAGACTGAAGGTTCATGACCTTAAAAAGTATTTTAGAAAAGGGAGTACCTGAAAGACAGAATGACTGTGAGAAACAAACCAATAATGATAATTATTTGAAATTAAAAAATCACCAAATATTAAAATTATTTTAAAGTAAGTAAAAAAAAAAAATCAGAAAGTATTTAAGCAGAGGCAGAACCCTGCAAAACATGCTCTTTGAAACTAAAATTGCCCTTTGTTTACTTTCACTTGCTAATCATCATGACTTTCATAAAAGTTGTCTTTACAGGAAACAATCTTAGAGGCTGTACTGTATTTTTTTCTGAACACACCCAAAATGTTTAAAAACCACTCATAAAATTTTAACATTATTAGGAATCTGAAACAAATAAAAAGGAAAAGAATCTGCAGTAATGAAAAAAAAAAAGCCACCCTCAATTGTCCTGTTAAATTGAACATAAAAGGTATAATTCTGACAGGCAAAACCCTTCACCACACTGTCATTATGGTGATGCTCAAAAAAGTGCTGATTGCATGGCTCCGCACTAGTAGTATCACTGTACACTCATTGTGTGTATGAAGATCATTACAGATAAGAGGAAAACCAGTTTTCATCTTCTGGAAAACCAATTACTGATTTGGCAGGTCACTACAAACTACAGTAGGAGTAGTTTTATGCTGCTGGAACTTCTAAAAAGAAACCAACACAGTTCCAGTGAGAAAGTCTCTGCTACACTGTGAATTAATAACTTACAAGAAACTATGAGAAATACTTCACAATACCTGAATAGATTATATTACTCTGAAAATAATTTTTAAGCATACAACAATACGACAATATATAATGTGCATCTCAAACTTGCCAGTTCTATACTATTTATTCTATTTTAAACCAGCCTATTAAGTAACATCATAGATTCTCTGTGGTAAGGTAGAGAGACAGAAAGCTGATATGGGCTTAAGGTATGGTATCTACAAACAAGCTGCCTATAGACCTCAGTAAAGCACTACAAAATAACTGAGCTCTTTGCTCAGACATTAAAAAGTAAAAGAAAGAGAAACCACTTGAATGGGTGAAAATCAATACGGAAAACATTCTTTTTTCTCATTCTTATGTTCTAGCTGTGATAGCCAAATATCTCATTCTCAGTGTACTGACCCACAAAGGAAAAACTAACTTTTGTTCTAAATGGGTGATTATGATACAAGGAAAAGCTGACGAGAAAACAAAGTATTATGTCCCAGGCTGTCTGGTAAAGATTTCCTTGTTTGTTTGTCTTCTCTTTGCTCATTCAAATATTGCTCCTGACATCAATTCTTATTTTTCAGAATCAAAGAGTTAGTAGACCAGAATCCAATTGGAAGATAGAGTCCTTTTCTGCCTAACAACTTATAAAATGTCCAGATACAAATTGGATTGAAAGTGAATGCACTGAGAAAACCTTGCTGTTAACAGCTTTAAAATACAGGTGTACATTAAAGATGACACAAAATTCTGAACAGATTATTAGCCATCATTTTGCTGCTTTGACCTGCAAATGTTGAAATGTAGAGTTAAAATGGCAGTTAGGTAAGAGACTACCTTATTAAAGGAAAACACCTGTGAGTTGTTAAGTCTTTGAAGTCTTCTACATAGCCATCAGCTTCTAGCAGATCAACAAAGTATACCTTAGGTTTACTATGCTTAAGGTTTCCAACATCAGGAATCTCTAAATGCACATACACTTTGAAAAGCCCAGCAGAGTACTGAGATCTCCACTGCTGAAAGTCAGATAACAAAGCAAGATTTGAAAAGAAACAAGTGTGGCAATTTCCACTCTTTGAGGTACCAAGTCAATTTAGGTAGTTAAATTCTTCATCTGCCTCAGCAGTGCCTTGGTGTGTACCTATTACAGCAATGTAATAGGTACACGCAGAGACTTAAAAGTAAGGGCGTGTTTCTACCTCGGTTACACTGAATGATAATTTCTCGTGGTCTTGTGTAGCACTGCCAGGTGCTGACAAAATAATACTGCCACACACAAACACACTATCATTCAAAAACAACTAGCAGTTGTTAGCTAACGAACAGGTAAGACTTAGGAACCTTGACTATGGGAATCATTGAGGAGGTGGGATCGAGATGCCTGGCCACAGATATCTACAGACATTTAAAACTGGGCATCCTGACTGGCCTTGGGCTGCCTCTTCAGAAAGGCAGGCATCTTCACTGTTGATTCAGTTTTGTTTGTCAGATCCGAAAAACACCTAGAGCATCTGCTATGGTATCAAACGCCTGTGGTGAGGCAAACCAACTCCACTCAGGTTCTTGCTCACAGAAGTAACTGGTGACTGGTAACTGGAGATTCCTCCAGTTCTCTGAGCTGATGTACAAGAACAATGTGACAAACATTTTTGACAGCAACAATCCTAAAACTCCCTTCTGTCTTCAGTAGTTTGCACAGAATCTAACCTAGTAACCTATGTAGTCCATTTGCTGCTTC
The DNA here is from genome assembly GCF_000699145.1 of Aptenodytes forsteri. Taxonomy (NCBI): domain Eukaryota; kingdom Metazoa; phylum Chordata; class Aves; order Sphenisciformes; family Spheniscidae; genus Aptenodytes; species Aptenodytes forsteri. The sequence continues at coordinate 867,478 of NW_008795319.1, read as the reverse complement.
TTAGATATGTGCACAACTACAAAGAAAAATGTGGGAACGTGGTGTGGCATTAGTATATTACCCTTTGTTTTCCTACAGTACCAAATTTAGTTTTCAATGCAAGAAGTCTAAAAACACTATTCCATATATTGATGAATAAATTAAAAATGTCAAGCTTTGTTGTTCATATTGTTAATGACATTTAAGTCCCATACTCCCACAATTTCTGATGTGAAGTAACTAAAAAAATGTTTGCCTTTACTTTTTTGAAACAGAATTAAAAGCCTTGATTTAAGATATGTACTTACTCAAATAATATTGAAAGGACATTATAATACAGCTAGTATGTGCATTACAAGAGCAATGAACAAATGTATATGAAAATTGGCAGGTACTTGCTAAGTGGATTGCTTTTGAAAAACGATTTGGACTGAAAAAAAAAATCAGTTAATTTTTGCACACTGGTAATACTAATCAGTTTAAATACAATTGTTCCTTCTTATAATGTGGATTGCGTCGACATTCAAGTTTAAGTACTGTCAAATATTTTTACATTAAATCAAACTCTGGTAGGGTTCTGTACTGAATTTTATCACTGTCCTGCCAAGCTGATGGGTAGTCATTGGAGAACTGAAATGTGCACGAAGAATAGTACTTGACCTTGCATATACTAGAAAAAAAAAACTGTTCAAAATCACTGTAAGTTTAAAAAAAACAACCAAACATCAAAACCAACCCTTAAGTAGTTTGCCTGGTTCAGCTGCAATGGAGATATTCTTCAAGGTCAACTCAAATGCACATCACCCCTGTAACCCTGCACTGGTGTCAGCTAAGATGAACAACCTCATGCACTGCGTGCCAGCAGCACAAATGAAAAAGCTCAAAAGAAAGGTATTACCTGAAACCTTCCTACTAAAATACGTCTTTTTAGTAAGTGGTGCTACTTAATTGCTGTGCTAATTCCTCTGTTTTTTTCTTTCTATAGTCAGGGAAAATTTCAGATTTGTTATAACTTATTTTTACAGAAGCTACGTTGCATTATTCTACCCAAACGATGAGAAAATCAGTTTTAATACAAGGTCTTCCAAAGAAGCTTAATTATGAACGTGTAAGGATCACCTCTGCTATTTCTTTACAAGCAATCTGCTTTCCATATTTTTTCCTCTATCACCTGCACTGGGTTACCTACAGAGTTAACAGCAGGTAGCAAAAAATTGACAAGATGAAGAATGCATTCGCTAACAGGGAATTTACATACCCCTAGCTCATGCATCACCACAGCTTATGCAAGTTTTAATGACTCTTCTGAACTGTCAGGATGAGGATGCTCCCACTCTGTGGGACTAATCAGAACCAGTAAAATGCTTCAGCGACCAAAATTGGACTGAAAGTTGCATAAGTGGTTATCTTGCCTTAAAGACAAATGGGGAGAGTGGGGGTTCATTTAGTTTCTGTCAATTACAACATCCACTGAAACAGAAAACCCTGTTAAGAAGGCAATGAAAGCATGAGGAATTCAAATGGAACAACAGAAAAATAATCTTAGTGGAAAAGACTTCTGAAGTTTATACAGATAGACTAAATATTATGTAGAAATGTCCTGCTTCTGCATTCATCCTCCTGTAATAACAAGGGATCATTATACAAGATGGAAATGTCGATGAAATGACACAATGTGACAGACTACCTGTCAACAAATCTTTCTAGGTTCAAAATTGAATGAGGACAGTTTGTTCTTATTATATCAGTTGAGCGTATCAAGTGCTGGAAATTATATCCTCCAAAATGAAACTATAATGCATTTGGTATAACCAAGAAGGGAATAAGAAGAAAAGGAGGCTGAGGGGAGACCTCATCGCTCTCTACAACTACCTGAAAGGAGGTTGTAGCGAGGTGGGTGTCGGTCTCTTCTCCCAAGTAACAAGTGATAGGACGAGAGGAAATGGCCTCAAGTTGCGGCAGGGGAGGTTTAGATTGGATGTAAGGAAAAATTTCTTTACTGAAAGAGTGGTGAAACATTGGAACAGGCTGTCCAGGGAAGTGGTGGAGTCCCCATCCCTGGAGGTATTTAAAAGACGTGTGGATGAGGCACTTAGGGACATGGTTTAGTGGGCATGGTGGTGTTGGGTCGACGGTTGGACTCGATGATCTTAGAGGTCTTTTCCAACCTCAATGATTCTATGATTCTATGATTCTATAAGTATGTCAAGCTAGAAGAGGTTCCCAAAAATATATATTAAAAAAATATGACTTTCAAGGTTAGTAATTGCTCTGTGCAGTTACTTAGTCTGCTTGGGAGAAAATTAATTATTTTAGCAGACTTAAAAAGCAGGAATCGCAAGCTGTGTGACCAACAGTCATGAAACTGCTCAGAGGATGGGGAATTCATGTTAATGGCTTGCTCTACCAAGATAAAATCTCTATAGCCACATCGTCATTTTCTCTTTGATCTGCCCTGCTTAGAAAGGCAGGAACTTTTTAAGTCACAAAATCTTTATGGGGCACTGAACCAGATAGATAATTTTTGGTTGACCTCAGTTTCAGAGGGCATATAGACTAAACCCATTCAGGTGCATCTTGAGCAGACATCAGTGAAAACTGCAGGTGCAGTTCAGAAGAGGCATATGCCCCCTTATTATCTCCACAAATATACTGCTACTGCAACAATAAATCTTTAAAAGACATTGCTAACTCTGTTTGAGGTCTTAGATGTATTGATTGTTTATAAATCCATAAGCTTTGATTGAATGAAATACACTATTGCTCTAATCGCCAACCCAGAAATTACTTCCCACTGAAGCAATACAGTGATTTCTTTTCCCAGAACTGTAACAAACTTATGAGCAATAAATCATATCAAAATCTTATACAGAAATTTGAATGTTTGGTTTTTTTTCCCTTCTTTCTCATGCATAAAAAAACAATACCAAATGTCATCCCCCCCTCCCTGGGAGAGCATAGTTTATCTGCCCAAGAACACTTGTTCAATCATTATGGAATTAAAAGGGAAAAAACTAAGGAGAGAAAGAAGAAAAAAATCCAGACTGATTAAAAAATGGAGAAGTGGGTAGAGCGAACAGCTCCATGTCACATTCCCCCCTCCCTGACCAGTGCCACGTGTTAAGGTGCCTTCTGGTAATACTAAATAGATCCAGTTTTTATCCACATTTCCCTAAACAAACTGGTCTAGTCAGGTTGCAGAAAAACAGTTCTTAAGTCATCTACTAGACTCTGAGGACTATCCTGCAGTTACAAGATAGACGTCTGGTACTTTCCTCCTGTGTGTGTGTAACTCACTTGGACAGTAAGTGTAGGGAAGCCAGAAAAAAATTCCTCTGAACCCAAAATGAAAAGATGCAGCAATAGTATATCATTCTGCAGTATAAAAACATTTCTGTAACAATTTAAGACCAGAAGCGCATTAGAGAGACTGATATAAAGACAAACACAGGCTCATTGCATGTACTGTACTATCCAAATTAATATAAAATTAAAGATACAAATCAAAACAAGTAAAGAAATAATAAAATAAAATACCTACTATCATAGTGACCAATCCCACCAGCATAATACATAGACTTTTTGGCTTTTTGATTCTTTTGATTTGATGTATATTCAACAATAAAACAGCAGTCAGTCCCATTAAAAAAAGAGAACAACAACTTACATACAAAATTAGGTAAGTTAATACCTTCTTGAATATTTATGAAGTAGATAGATATAACAACTGTACTCTCATATAAGTATATGCTATTTACATTTTATAATGCTTTTCATAGTTTTTTTCTGCAACAATTTTCCACTAATAATCCTGAAAAGACATATTTAATTACACTAATTATTTGCATGGTTAAGTGCATGTAAGGTTTTTTCCATTGCATTTATTTAATTTCCTGTCTTTTAAGTGAATGAACGTCACTTAAACATGTATTGATAACGCAGATCCTCTTCTAATGAATTTATAAAGTCAGTGTTGTTTTAAGCAGCCTGTTAGCATTGACATACGTAGTGGAGATACAGTTATTGTCTACAAGCAACACACCAATGCTTGGAGGAAGTAATCTTCAGGACATTCATATGCTTGGCTGAAAGAATGATGTCTTGATGTGTTATCTGACACAGCAGGAATAGGCCAAGAAGAAAGTAGGATTTCTTGGGAAGAGGAGAGCAGTTTCTGAACATATAAGACTTCAACTCCAAGGATACGATGCACATGATACAACCCTAATGGTCACAGCGGCTTCTGTCTGCAGGACCTAATGCACTACCCTCCACACAGTTTGACTAGACACCCTCAAAATGCCAACTTTTCAAGGGTTATATTTACCAAATAATTTTAGTATCTTTTTAAAATTAAAGTTAAATTTTGAAGAAAATTATGTCAAAATGACACTCTGGCAGGGAATACTTAACTTTCATTTCTGATTTATACAGTTTACATTGTATATGAGTGGGAGGCAGGTTTTTGAATAATTTAGTGGTGACAAGCCTCTATGTGAAGAGAATGATGAGGGATGTGAGGAATTAGTAAGAAGGAAAGAAGTCATGCATCTCTCAGGGGTCTGAGAATGGCAAACCCAGTGATGCACAGAGTATAGGAGCCCACTAAAGAGTTGCATAGACAGTGCTCCGGAAAATGATAAATCTAGTTAACAGAGGATGCATAAAATACTATAGTGAACAACACTGTAATTTACTCTGTAATTTACCATCAGTAGCTAGATACATAAACCCACCTGCAGAACCTGCAATATTAACGTCTATACATAAGAATCTCTGAAATACCCATTTCCCCTTCCAGTAACAATGCATTATTAAAGCATTAAAATAAAAAATCCAATATTTTTTTTCATTTCCATAGAGAGAACAGTGTACCTGAAAAGAATAAAGATGTCCGTACTTAGATCATACATAGAAATGCTACATATATACGGTCAGGACAGAACAATACACATAGACAAGAATCCATATCATCTCTGTTAAGGAAATACATAAAAGAAGAGTTAGGTATTATAGAGAGATGAACTGGTCTATATGAAATAGATGGGAAGACAAGAGAGTGTGAGGGACAACCAACAAGAAGATGAACCAAACAACACATCATCAGGTGTCAGCTATATAATGAACACAGAAAGTAAAAGGGCACCACCTGTTACGCAGTCTGGCTTCTATAAGGTTTTACAACTAGCAAGAAGCCAAGAGAAAAATGGTGCCCTTGATATTACTGGGACTGCATCTGCTGATGACTTGGCACTTCACATGCAAGGCATGGCTTTAAGACTGTGCATTTCGCACACCTAATTTGCTATGCACAGGTATAGGCAGGTGCCTTGTAAATTTTCAAACGTATCTGAGGAAGCAGGGAATGAACTCCCTTTAAACCAACAGAAAGTTGCGTATAGATCACTTCAGGCACCTAAAAACCCAGCAGAGACACCTACCTATAGCCACCTAACAGCTTGGAAAACCAGTCATACATACTCATGGTAGCTACTTTCCAGCAAGAGTATCAGCAAACAGCTATCAGACACAACTGCACTAAGGGATGCTAAACTAGAGTACAGAAAGGTCTGCAAAGCGAGAGAGAGACTTGCAGTGGTAGACTCTCAGCTACTTTATCACTGCGAGGACGACTGCTGCTTTGGTTTGCATGTCCTGTAACTCAGGACAGCTGATAAAAAGTAATTCATTATGTATTACTCATCATATATAATTTATAATTTCAGCTCCCGCTGAATTCTAGTTTATGGCCTCAAAATTGCTCTCATAATTAATGTCTTACTAGACAAATAACTGGCATTAGCAGCGGCCAATGGCAGGTGAAGATGTACTGCTGTTCCCACGCAGATGCAGAGGTGTGACTGCCTCATGTGCGCTACGTTAGTGCCGCTTCCCCTTATGAAAATTCATGCAGTTCTGGTGCTTACAGCTGGCTCCGCGCAAAGGCAATGATGGGCATGGGGGAGAAGAAAGGTGATTTTCAATTTCCAGTTCTAATTTCCCTAACCAGTGACAGGAAAATATGTGGGGAGTTTTCATAGTCACCCAGAATTGAGAAGGACCACGTGGATCATCGAGTCTGAATGCAGACTTATACTATATGGTAGCCCACAAAATCTCTGTTTCTCCTACACACAAAAAGACACAAAACAGTCACCAACATCCTGTGATAGACTTAAGTCCTAGTAGGAAAGACCAAGAGCCAGAAACCATGGCTTCTGCGCAAGAGGCAGAAGAAAACAAAAGCGCTCAGAAAAATCCAACCATTAGAAAGACTTTAAAAAAGATTTTAAAAGTATCATGCAAATGATGTTGCCAGCCCTGCTGTATCTCATTTTAGCTCTCCATTTTGTACTAAATCTGTTTTCAGCTCTAAAAGCTGAAGTCTGCCACCCTGTCATACATACTGATGACTCCTAACTTACAGTGTATACTGATATTAAACTGGAGTTAGAAGACTACTTCTATAATACATAAGGCTTGCTTACAGTTATTTTAAAATAATTAAAAGGGAAAATAGCAAATACTTTTGATACTTGCACACCTTGTCATCCATAAAGTTTAAAGCCTGTCCATTTTTATGGAATGCAGCTTTAAAGAATGTCCTGTAACACATCTAAGAAAGAAAAAGACACTGACATACTTCAATGCTTTTAAGAGGTAAGAAAAGAGGTATGGAGTAGCAATAAAGTGTTACTACTCTTCTTTTTGCAGAACACAATGGCGTGAACAACAGCGTTAGAGAGGACACCTTGAAAAGAGGCGGGAAGCTTTAAAAAAGAACCTAAATCCAAGCTCTGTAAGACTTAAGGATGTATTTCACTGGTTTGTTAAACACTTCTAGCTACCTGTTTAAATGTTCTCTGTTCCTTCAAACTTAGTCAAGAGTCCAGCCTGTGATCCTCTGACTTTGGGTAGACTGCTCAGTTTAGTAAGATGAGGTCCCAAATTTTCAGTATTTGTTCTAAGATTGTTTCCAACACTTACAGAAAAACTTCATCCATCAGTACAATGCATTGAATGACATTTCAAAGGAAAATGATGGAAGAAGAGGTGCAAATAAGGGGAGGAGAAAAGAAATTGTCTTACACTAGAAAGTCATTTATGCAATCAACGCATCATTAAAAGTAAGGATTTGAATTCTTCCCTTCCTTGAAGAAAGGCAAGGAAGATCTAAAGGCATAGGTAAAACATTCAGGAATCCCCAAGGCTTATGCATACCTATGTACAAAATGAGGTTGGACAGAGTGCACAAACGGGTTTCTAATCCATTGCGTTTTTTGTTAAAAAGACATTAAGATTATTACAAATCAACTGAAATACTAAAATTATTTCATTTGCGTATCAGAATGGTAGTCTGGTAGTCATGACTTCTGCTTGCCGCAAGGGGCATATGAGTAAGCTCATGTTTGAAAGTCTGACACAGAAGTGAAGATTCTGCATTTCCCACAGAATCACCTGGTATAGATCAACAATGAGTACTTCAATAAATACGTGTAGTGTTGTGCTCCCAGCTAAGTGATAATAGACCCCTCGCTGTGTACTCTGGTTATACATGTCAACATGCTGTGTTGATTCCAGGCAATAAATACTGTGATATTGAACTATTGATCATTTATACTATTAAAGATTATTTGAAAATACTATTTCTGTATCCTTGCTGCACAGTCCTTGTATACTTTCTGTAGATTGCATGAGCACATCTGATGTTGCACATCAAGTATATATAGTCACCTTAAACCTTTTTCAGGCCACGGAATTAACTATTACTCACATATACATTCACATATGCATACTACTCAACTATGCATTAAGAAATTACATTCACCACTTGCACACACTATCATTTGTAAAGTATTAACATGAAAGTTAGAGACCCATGTTTAAGCTTCTGTACAAGTTAACTGTATTTTTTACTTTCTTGACTTACTTGTTCTGTATAATTACTATGCATTTCCTCAAAACATTAACAAGAGATAACTCACTCTCTTACAAGAATGATAAATACAATGTATGTGACTCTATCACCTCATGATTAATAGGGTCTTTTTTATTCATGAAGTTAGATGTCAGACTCAGCTGAAAAATGCGTATCATCTTATATGTATTTATTCCAAAGCCTAGTAAAATTGCTTTACACTGCTACAGATGTATACAATAACAACCACTTTTCATTGTTTTTCGAATTAACACAAGATGTATGTCAAATATTAACCTTAAACTTCCTGTGTTGGAAATTTCATTTAAAACTTGACAAATATACTGGATGCCAGAATAACGTAGTAGTAACAATTCATATGAAATCTACTACATCTTCTAACCACACTCCTAAAAAAAAATCCTTGAAGCTTCAAAATAATCATTGGCCTTCTGTTCCCTAGAAAGAAAAACTGCACAATACTTTTTTTGTTTCCTCATCATCTTTTCAGTCCTCCTCTCACTAGACTGAGAAATTTACTTTTAATTTAAGACCAGTACACTCTTTTCCTTTAAGACTTACTGCAAAGATAGTTGATAATAATTGTTAGAAGTACTGTATTCTTCTGTAAGTTTCAGAGAATACTCCTCTTTTCATCCAGAAAAAAGATTTAGGATGTGTTCATGAGCAGCACCCCACCAAAACAGAGTACCTCATTCTCCCTATGAGTTATGTAACAGAGTAATAACGAGTGTTACGGAAATATTTTAATTGAAAATTGCCTAAAAATCAAAAGGGACAGTTAATAGGTATATTACAATATCTCCTGAGTCCTATACTTGCTGGTTTTCATTACAAGCCATTGCACTGGCTGATAAACCTCCAACTTTATCTTAGCTCATTTCTTGAATAATTAATAGTCTTCAGAGGCCATAAAATCAAGTAATGTAAAAGTGAAGAAAAGTGAAGTTGTACATTAGTGAATCAAATCCTATATATTTTCACCATTCCAGCCCTGAAAGGAATATTTGATATTTCTGACACACCTGTTATATACAGCTGTAGTACCAGACTGAAATAGCCTGTGTTTTCTTTCTATTTTCCTAGCTATAAAAGTATGAGGGAGGCAATTATTCACAAAATGAGAAACAGCATACTAACTGAAGAAAAAAAAGTACTTGTAATTACTTATTCATGTTAGAGACTATATTTTTCAACAGATTTCAGGTTACTTGAGGTAGGGGAATAAATGCCTTGCTGCTACAGTTATTTATTTCCAGGCTGAAATTAACTGTTGAAGAGAATATGTTCACGATAAGCTTGAACAGTGACTTAATGTGTATCATTTTAGGAAAGCAGTTTTGTGCAGATATTTTTCAAGCACAGCAGACTCTACAATATAACTTTTTTTTTTTTTTACTTTCCTTGCTATAAGTGAAGTCTTTATTCTAAAAAAAAAAATATCTATTTTTATGCATCTTAAGAAAACTCCCACTGTCTTCAGTAAAACTAAAAAGAGCATGTAAAAACCTAAAATATATGCGAGCCTTTGCAATGCCACCATCAAATTCCTAATATGCCATTAATCTCAAGCTGTTATACCAATACATAAGAACTATTTATTTTTAATGTCACTTCAGACAACTATCTATTTCCAGAGAGATCTCATTTTGACCAAACATCCCCTCCCAAATCCCAACAAACTTTGTTATGATAAAGGTCTCTGCAGTGACTTGATTTGTTTCTTCACTGTATGACATAAATGCAATATTCATTTACAAATAGATGCCTACAGTGTTAGTATTTCTTTTCCTTAAGCATCATATATTTTAAATGTAACAGTGTGATAAATGAGAAAAAAGTTCCTGTAGGCTACTTATCCAAATATCAGTAAAAATACAAATCGTTCCAGATGTAATCACTCCCTGTGAAAACCAAAGAGCAGTGATGCATGCAGGGCATCTGATTATGTTCAGCTGGCAACAGAATCTCTGATTTAGAGGAAAAACTTCCTCCCATTGCTCAGAGTACTTCAAAATTGCGTAGCCTTGTTCTCCTGTAATAAATGGAGTCTGTTCTTAGGATGCTACATCCAAGCCGTATGTATCATGAATGTACTGTGTACTGGATAAGATCTATCTATCATAGCTGCAAAAACAGAATTTGAGAGCATAATGTAAAGAATCGTGGGGGTGGGGAGAAAAAGACTTTACATTTGGCATTTTTATACCTATTTAATCACACTGATAAGGAATATTACAGAAGAACACTACCTAGTAAGATGAAGAAGCAGCAGTTGGGTCTCAAAATAACTTCCAGGATTCCATTATATACATTTCTCAGTTTATACATCTATGTCTTTACACCACCTTTACAACAGCATCACACTGACAGCAGTTAGAATAGCACATTGGGAAAAAAAAACCCAACTGCATGAAACTGCAGCTTGACCCTTAGCAACATCGAAGTCACTACTGCCAGAGTACTAAAGAATATTTCACATAACAGCTGAAGTTAACAGTGACTACCAGAAAAGACCGAGACCAAGTATGAGTGCTGCTGGTGCACCACCACAGTAACTTGAATTAAAGAAGATCTCTACAACTCTCTTTAGTCTGTTCCAAGCCTTGGTTGTAGCAGTTGTAATATGGCTCATACGCCTTTCTTAAATGCATGTAGCTTGTTCTACACCTGATCAGTGCATCCCCATCATCATAGATCAGGAAATTAGCCTGTAAGCAAAACTGATTTTTATTTTCTCACTGTCACAAGAAAAAGCCATATATGTGCCTTTTTCGGGATAAGACAGGGGAGCTGACAGTGATCCAGCTTTCTAGATATAAGGATATTTGGTTTTACAATAAAAACTTAGGAGCATATTTCCTTTAGAAAAAACTATCTATCTTGTCATAAAAGCCTAATGTTACATACAGTCTAGTGGTTTGGGTTTTTTTTGGTACAGAATAGCACTAGACATGAATAAGCTAGTTTTCCTATGATTATCTGTTTGGTAGTCTGTGCAGCCTTTGCATACTGTCTCTATGCAACGCAAATCTTTCCCAGGCTGACGGTGGTAAAATTAGCCATATTTTGTCAGTTGAAATGTCAAGTGAATTGCTCATCTTAAAAGGTTGTTGTATGTGTGTGCGCACATTTGCATGCTTTATGCAACAAACATTTGGTTTTCAGTATCTTTTATCCCGTAGTAACTTTCTTCAACATTATATAGAAATTTGGAAAGAAAAGTGGACCTATGAGGTGTTGCCTTCAGAAGATGTGCAAACACCAGGGAATAAAACCTCTGTTTCTAAGATGTAAGACAAGATTCTACAAGATTCTAAGACCCACACATGGGTCAAGAGAGCTAGCATCTTCGAAAGTGCACCTTTAGAGAAACAACTGAACTGGAGAGGCTTTTCCAATGGCTTTCAGTGTTTTCGATCAGGTTCTATATTTAGGTGGTGTTTCCAAGAGTACAGTAACTATGTTTTCTTAGGTGGTTTCATTTCACCAACTTTAGAGTTGAAGTTGTCTGCTTTCTAGCCAAAAAAGACAAATGGTGCTTTTAGGAAATCTATTTACATATGAACATTTAAGATTAAATTAATCACCCTGGAAGAGCCTATTTTTCTCTTTCTCTAAGTTTCTAGTCTTACAAGGATGAGGTAGCATTTTAACCCCAATCATCTACAACCAATGTAAGTGCTCTCAGTAAAAAATAGCGCTCTTTTACTGAGTGCCTCCCTCTAAAATTGTACATCATACAGTCTGCAGACGTGGGTTTTGGGGGGATACAGGGGACATAGTTGAGATGGAATCCTTTCTAGGAGGATCCCTTCTCTCCTTTTCCTTCCCTCTCTGACTGGAGTGAAGGGACTTGTCCCGCTGTTGTTCCAGCATTACCTTTAGCCAAACTTGACAAGCATGAAAGGGCAATACATTCGCAGAATCTTTTACAGTTCCAAAGTACTTTAATGATTGATCACTTTGTTCAGTGATAAATTCAAAGTCAAACTGTTATCTCAAAAACGACTTCTGAATCTCCTTCCCCAGAACATAACTATCTTCCTCTGCGGTACCAGTTAATTCATCCCTTATGATCCCATTTGCAGTAGAAAGCTCACATGCATAGATGCCTCATGTTATTAGCATTCATTTTCTTGTCTGACTAAATAGGCATTTTGAGATTACAGTACTCCTAATACATCAGAAATGCAAATAAAAATGTCATATATTATTTAAAAATAGTCTTGTTTCCTCATTGCACTGAATATCTGCTATGAAAAGTGATTTGTTTGCCAGTTTTCTCTTGCCAGCTGTTACATGAAACTAACCAAGTCTCTGCAACTCCTTATATAATAAGGCTCTTCCTATACTGCTATCACTTTTATTAGTTCCTCTCTCTATTCTGAATGCTACTTTTTGATAATGGGGGAAAACAAAGATATTTTTTTTCTTTTCTTAATTTCTTTGGATCATATGCTGGGCCTTTGTATAGACCATAGTCTATAACCCTAGTAACATTATCCTGGACAGAATTAAGAGTATTTCTAAGTATGCAACAGCTGTGGGCACTTTTGGCCATACCCAAATTACCTTTAAATTCACTAATTACTTACTGCTAATAATGAAGATACAAAAGCACTGAAGCTGACCTGAGTTACTCATCCCACTCAGAAATCTGGGTCTGCAGTTGGCAAACCCTACTGAACTCTGAGCTATTGCAACTAGACTACTAGGGAGGGGAAAAAAAGGAAAACCTACCAACCCTTCCCCCCCCCCAACAAGCTAATTTAAAGATCGTTGGTATGTTTTAATGGGCTGCAGTCAAATACCATTTGAATGTCTTCTCTCTGTACAACCTCTCTGAGCAACCTGCTCCACAACTTCACTGTCCTCACGCTGATGAAGTTTCTCTCTTTATCCAGTCTGAACATTTGTTGTTTCAGGCTATGCCTGCTGTCTCTTATCCCCCCACCACGCACCACTGTGAAAGGTTTCCCCAACACCCTCCCTGCAGACACTAGGGAGGCTGCTCTTAGGTCCCCTGGAGCCAACTCTTCCCCTGACTTGTTCAGCCCAGCTCCCTCAGCCTCTCCACACAGGGCAAGTGCTCCAGCCCCTGATGATCTTGGTGGCCCTTCACTGAACTCACTCCAGTTTGTCTGTGTCTTGTATTTGAAGAACTAAAACTGGACATAGGCATATAGATAATCATTTTGTATTGCCAGCAGATGGACATGTTGATTGCCGCATCATCATTCCTTTCCCAGCCTACGTATCCCTTATCTTGAACATGAAGAAAATCTTGGTATTCTCACTCTAGGGCAGATTGAGTCAACCTACTTTCTAAGCAGACAAATTCAGCATTGTGGAGCGCTGATGTGCACCTAGCTCTGCCTCTGCAGATACAACCGACTCCATGTACTTGGTCTGAGTTTGAGCCTAAGCGTACCAAAACACATACTTGCAGAGACATGGTGTGTTCTGGTAACCAGCTCCTGGGAAAAAAACAGAATTTTCTCTCTCCACTGAGGGAACAATCATGAGAGGATTTGTAGAGATTCCCTCTTCCCTATATCTCATCCTTCAGCTATATCCACGGGAGAACATATTTTCTGTTCCCGTTATTCTATAGACTCTTCTGAAAATAAATCCTTAAAAAAGGGGGGCAGAAGACAGAGAAATTATCTGAAAAGTAGAAAGCTCTGTTTTCCACTTTTTCCCCCTATCATCTCTTCCTTCTAATGATATTACAAACAACATGATGTTAAGTGCTCTGAAAGTCATCTTGCCTTTTTACGCTAGTATGATTTTTGCAATCTCAAAAAATGTGACAAATGTAATTATGCCTGAAAGAAATAAACCATCTCTTCTCGCAGAGGCTGAAAGAATACTAAAACATGATCTGTACTAGCTCTAAGCTAATTACAGTGACACCACTCACGCCTCTAGAATTCTGTTAGTGTCAGCGCTTACATTATGAACCCCTCATTTCAGGGGTTTATCACTCTGTTCTACATGAGTTAGCTACTCTTATGGGACTGCACAATACAGTTGTTAATGGCTTCATTAGTGACATTTTCCTAAAAATGGCTTAAATTTCAATTTGAAATTTTGTAAGTCCCTTGTCTGTTATATGGTGTAAATCACGAGCAACTTGTGAATAAAGTAAGACAATGCAGTAAGACAAAAGACATCCAAAATGTGATTTATATGCTTGAATTTTAAAATGTGTATTTTGCAAAGTTTGGAGACAAGAGTTGCTGTATATACTAATCACCTTCAGTGTCTTCACACCCACACATGATATTAGGGATTTCTGGAAAAGAAGTGAGGTTCCCATGAAAAAAAAGTAATACTATCATGAGCAAGAAGAGAGTTTTATAAACACTAGATGTCAAATGAAGTTTTGGCAATATAGTCATCATACATCAGTGTATGATGTATGATCTAGCAAAAATCTGGTGTGCTTTCTAGTATCTGTAAAAGTACTTACATACCTTGGAAATCTGCAGATAACCTATCTACTTAACTATGTTGATTATTTCAGGCAACATGACAAATGCACTGGAAACGCTTGAGAATGCAGGCTCTCAGGTCTGAAAACTAGCAAAACAAAAAAGCACTGTCTTGCATCATGCTGGGACATGACATAAAATGTGGTCTTATATTATATCCACTTTTTTATTTCTATATAAAGCTATGCGTTTACAGTATCTAGTATCTATGTGAGTAATTAAGCTAAAGTTTTACAGCTTACACAAAAATTTTCTATTTCTCCCAAAGACCACTTTCACTCAATCAGAAAATCAGTATTTAAAGCAAGGTGATAAGGAGTAGCCTAAGACAGGGTTCTCTTTTACCCAGTCTGAAACAATATAGCCAGTATATCAGAAAAAGAAAAAAGACAAAAAGACAGAAAGAATTCCTTGCTGGTAAAAGCAGTAATAAATTGTTCTCTTTCAGAAAGTTTTTTTCTGGAGCTCTGCTACCCACCAGTTTGTTTCTCAATAAATGATGGAGAAATAGCTCATTCACAACTAAAACGAAATTTCTTTAATTTCTAAGAAATAGGTTCATTATTATTATCATTACTGAATGGTTCTCTATACCCTGTATAATTTTTCTTTTAATATTTCATTAAGCATTGCTCCAGTGAATTTTCCTCAGTTAAAAATAACCAGCTGAAGAAGATCTAATTCTCTCTTGCTGAGTTGACATAAACAATAAACAGTTTCTCTCATCAGACAGTAGGTGGTCTATCAGCTTGGAAACCAGTGATTAGTGAGCAAATGGTGTGCACTCATGCTATGTATGCCATGGTGTACATTTCTTGCAGTAGAATAATTCATATGTGATAGTATTTACCTTAGTGCTACTTACTCCTTACCTAGATAACAGGATTATGATCTCAGTAGGTAGATGGAAACATATCTTTGCTATATTCGTCACCCATTCTAAATCTATCCTGTTGGAACAAAACTATGATTTTATAGCTGGGAAAAGTGATGGAAGAATTGCCTCCCCCCCATCTTTTTTTAAGAATGTATGAGTAACAGCCCTGTGCATTGCTACATTTCTTGAAAAAAAAAGAGGGAGGGCATGGTTTCCTCATAGTTTGTAATATTTTCCTTCTGACTCCCAATCCCAAACCACGGAAACACAATAATTTCTGAATAAACCTGTGGTTCTACTATTAACTGAAAATCTAAATCTATCAACTGAACAGGCTTGCAACTGATTCTTTGAGTTCCTGAGAATATTTATATACCGATGCTACTACTGGGCTATAAAGGCTGAAAATGGGAGATGTATTTTTAATAAGTTTTAATAAAACACAATAAAATCTATGTTCTAATAAACCCCTGAAAGATATATTTATGAAACAGAGTTCTTCAAAATTAGCACACATCCTTTGCATGCTCCTCATATGAAAGCATCACCTGTTTATTTTGTTTGCTCAATGTGAGTAAAAACAAAACAGGAAAGAAGTAGGCTGAGGTCAAACACACTCTAGGCTAAATAGCTGCAGCTCAGCAAGTAAGAGAGCATTTTGAATCTAAATTCCTTTCATCACCATAGTCCTCTATATAGCAACACATAATTATGTTTTAAAGATCTCTGATGATATGTGGGAAGCTTGAGAAATAGGGAAGAAGCCACCAAAATCCATGGAAAGTTGCAATGGAGTTACAAAACCACTCAAATGACAATCTTGAAGAGGGAGGAAACCCTTGTCACTAAACGAACTGGGCCAGACAGACTCACATTCACACTGCATGGGGCTCACCAGCTCTGGAGAAGGCTGCTTGTATGCCCCTGTCGCCATATTTGGCCTAGGCTTTCTCTGTGCCCTGTGCGAGGAGACAAATGACCCACGGGTTTTTAGGCCATGTGTTTTCCAAGCCTTTCACAGGGAACCAAGGCAAGGTGATCATCCATCTTGTGTAGTCTTTTTCCCTAGTAACTATTGACCTCATAGGTTGACTTCAAGTCAGTTTGAAAGAGGTGGCTACTTCACAGACAAGTAAGATCTTTGAAGTTTGGAGAGAGCATGGAGCTGGATAGGACACGTTCAAACTAAGGCAAAGGCTGTGCCATAAGCTCATAAGAGGTCTGAAGATCCACAGAAGAGAAAACTTTTGTCACCATACAGCCATGGGAAAAATGTCAAATCAGAGCTCACAGCTAACCAAAAGACACGGACGTGTAGAAATAGCTTCCTTAGCTCTGATGTTCAAGGAGCTGCTTGTGTATTTAGGTACTGTTGAAACCTGAATTGTTCTACGATGAGCTGTATTACCTCCTGCGTAATCATTAGGTCTATTGCAAAGTGATCAATGCAGAGCATTAGCTTTTGTGTTAATATTTTATTTTATAAGCCATTTTCAAAATTTTTAGCTAACTTCACCTGAGAGTTATTATAAATGACATTAATGATTACTTTGAAGTGACCTTGTAACCCACTTGAACAGAGGAAAAGAGCCTGAAGAGACAGAAAACAGATTTCATCTTCAGCTTCAAGAGGCAAAAACATTCTTCAGGAGTGTTTGTGTAAGACAAAACAGAACATTTGACTTCAAGAACTGATTAGTTCATGCAGACTCTGCACTTACAAAACATTTGATCAGCTTACACTAGAACAGCAGAGGCACATGGAAAAATGACCAGCAACTACCTGTTGCAGTAATTCTAAAGTGTCCACTGTGGCTTTTTTGCCTTTAAATATTAAATCTTTTTTCAGTGTTTGAAAGGAAGTAAGTATTTACGTTAACAGCAACTTTAGCAAGTTGCTAAGAAACTCTTTAAACCATACTACTTCACTTAAAGTTATCAGTTTACTGTTCTTTAATTCTCTGCTAACACCCAAGTCGACTGATTGTCTGTAAGAGAAAAAATCAGCATATGATACTCATACTGCACTAGATTTCCTTATTAAAAACATTACTATTATTATTAACAATATTTATATGAAACAGTACCACAACTAAAAGAAAGTAAATCTCACATCCTATGTGATAGCAGCATTTCCAATTGAAAAGCTGTATTGGATCTGGCTGGCTGGAGCTAATTTTCTTCATAGCAGATGGTATGGTGCTCTGTTCTGAATCTGTGACCAAATCAGTGTTGATAACACACCGAAGTTCTAGCTATTGCTTGCACAGCTTCAAGGCCTCCTGTGTTTCTCACTCTGCCCTGCTAGCGAACAGGATGGGGATGGCCAAGGAGTTGGGAGGGAACACAGCCAGGACAGCTGACCCCAACTGACCAAAGGGATATTCCATACGATATGATGTCATGCTCAGTCAGCTATATAAAGCTGGGGGAAGGGGGGGACATTCGGAGTGATGGCGTTTGTCTTCCCAAGTAACTGTTATGCGTGATGGCGCCCTGCTTTCCTGGAGATGGCTGAACACCTGCCTGCTGATGGGAAGTAGTGAATGAATTCCTTGTTTTGCTTTGTGCAAATGAATTCTGTATTTGTTTGCTCGTGCAGCTTTTGCTTTACCTATTAAACTGTCTTTATCTCAACCCATGAGTTTTCACTGGTTTATCTTTCCGATTCTCTCCCATATCCCACTGGGGGAGAGTGAGTGAGCGGCTTAGCTGCCTACCCACAACAAAAGCCTTTCCAGCTGTTTTAAACTTCTTGCAGTAGGTATTTTGGTTTACGCTTATAGGAAAAGCATCTTTCTCTTTCATCAAGATGTAGCATAATATATATCTTATGCATTCTGTTCTTACCTAAGCTACCATATTATACAATCTCTCTTCCACAAGATACATTTATAGACTCATAGAATAGTTTGGGTTGTAAGAGAGCTCTAAAGGTCATCTAGTCCAACCCCCCTGCCATGGGCAGGGACATCTGCAACTAGATCAGGTTGCTCAGAGCCCCGTCCAACCTGACCTTGAAGGTTTCCAGGGATGGGGCATCCACC
>NW_008795319.1:832391-846472 GCF_000699145.1 Aptenodytes forsteri | reverse complement strand
TTCCCCAGTTTATGTACTGAGCACGAGGTATGGAGGTATGGAATATCCCTTTGGCCAGTTTGGGTCAGCTGTCCCCCCCTCCCCCCCTCCCAGCTTCTCGCTGGCAGGGCATGAGAAGCTGATGACTAGTGTTCCCAGCCGAGACCAGGACACAAGTCATCCAAAATTGATCACAAAGTAGGTGAGCTTTTTGATCAGTAGACATCATTGGCTTAGTTCTGCTCCTACTGAAGTCAACAGTACTTTGATAAATCTCACCTTAATTAATTGTTTGCTTTATATTTCTCACGAAGCATAGGTCCAATTTGAAAGTTTTACTAGATCTGATTCACTGTGTATTTAGAGACAAAACTTAATTTTTACTGTTCACTACCCTTTTTAGTCTTTAAGCAGCAACACAGGTAAGTGGAAGTGAGCTAGATTCTATTTCTTATCATAAACCACCAACAGACTTGCTTGCTGAACTCCCCTCAGTTTCCAAAAGCTGGGTCCTTTGAAAATGTTGAACTTGCACTGATGATACGGAAGACAGATTTTAGTCCAAAAATCCTCCATTAATACAAACAGCAGAGGAAGAAACAATGCTGCTGTAATTGCAAACAAAAACCCAAATATCCTTCGGTGTAGGTGGAGCACATCTCCACAATCAATCATACACAATCTGTGTACCATTAACATGAAGTCATGCTCCTGATAAGGATTGTCTGATAATGCAGGCTGAACTCCTGCCTGCTCTCAAACTTATTTTATTAGTGTTATGAATTATATTTTTCTTCTGTTCCCCTTGCCCCACCCAAATAGGAATAATAAAAGAAGAATAAAGAGGAATGCAAGAGATTTGGTGGCTTAGAAAACAAGAGACACAACCAACGTTCCCACTGGCGAGTGGCTAGAACTTGTCTGTATTCCACACTGCTGCTACCAGCTACCATCTCTCTCTGTATTCCACACTGCTGCTACCAACTACCATCTCTCTCTTCCCAATCTTTTTATTTGCCTCATTTCCTACTTATGTTGTGTTTTCCAGCCTGTCAACTCCTTGGAGCAAGACCAGTCTACTTATTGAGCGTGTTGAGTACAAAGGGTGTCTCCAACTCAGTTTTGGCCTTTGAGAGCCCTGCAACACGCAATGTTAAATTATAACTACTCTAAAAGCGTACCTTGAAATATGGAAGGCAATACTGCATTCCACCATAATAACACAGAGTAAGTCCTTGTAAATCACAAAGTAGTAACTGAGTGCCCCTGTCTGTAACGTTAAGGATGAGTTCAAGGAAGAAAACAGTAAAAGCTGGAGGCTGAACTACATACCTGCATGTATAAATAAAGGAAAGATATCCCGTGAAAAATCTTTCAAAAATCATATAATCAAAGGGGGGGAGGGGGGGAAGTCCTTTAATGTTGGGAATATTTTTTGTGCCACTTGTTTTTAATTATGTTGTTGCTGTTTTAATTACATTGTTAAAGATTTAAATAGCCACGGATGGTTAAATGAAAGAGACAGGCGAATCTCTACAATGTTATCTGGAGTACAAGTTATTCTCTGCAGTCAGGAACAATTTTATGAAGCAATTCCTGAAGAGGTCTGTACAGAGCAAAATTTCTCAGCATGACAAAGAGGTTAGCTAATGTTGTGGGAGCTGATTTCAACAGCAGTGATATGAAAACAAAAAAATCATTAACAAAAATTAAAACCTATTAAAATCAAGTTACTTTCTGTATCCACTCAAGAGTTCTGCAAGATACTGGAGTCAGAGTTCATCTCCTGATGGAAAAGGTTAGTAGAGAGATGGACAAAAGATCAGGTCCTAAATAAGTCAGAAAAGAAAAATGTGTGTGAAGTTTTATTCACGTATTTTACTGAAAGTACAGCTAAAGTATTTGTCTGAATTTTCCAAATACCTGTTGTCATTAAATGCAGGACAGAAGATTTGTATGTATTTTTGTTTTTTAATACAGTTGGAAATACTGAAAAACTGTACTGAATAGCAGAATTACATCACTCGTAAGAAAATTTAGGAGAGGTGGAATGAGGTTTTGAAGTTTGAGAGGTTTTGCCTTTTCTCTTCAGGTGGAATACAGGAAGATATCGAGAAAAACAAAAATGAATATAACTGCTTTTACACTTTTTCTCTATTCAAGTGTTCACACACTTGATTCCACTTTTCAGAATTAGTTGGACAGTTCATACAGAAGTGATTTAAAGCAAATACCTTGGTTACAAATAGCTTTTTATTTGTAGCAAAGAAGTCGACAATATTGAAAAACTATAATTTGAATTTTGAAATATTTCTGCTAGCAATTGAAATAAAATTAATGATCAGGATGGAAAATACAGATTAATAGGAAATTTGGTATGAAGCAGAAATGAAATAGTATACCACTCACAGGTACTTTTTCTAGTATCTGAGCAGCTTAATTAGGGCCTGGTCTTTCATCACTGAATTGTTTTTATTCAAGTACCTTTTCAAGAGATTTTTCTGAATCTGAAGTACTAAACACTTTATGTAAATTTTCTGTAATAATTTTCTGTATATCAGTGACTCCAGAAACCAGAGATTTAATGAAAGCATCAAATACTATTAAATTCCAGATTCAACACAGGACATAAACAAGTTTTTCCCTATTATTAGTCAGAAAAGAAAAATGTGTGTGAAGTTTTATTCACGTATTTTACTGAAAGTACAGCTAAAGTATTTGTCTGAATTTTCCAAATACCTGTTGTCATTAAATGCAGGACAGAAGATTTGTATGTATTTTTGTTTTTTAATACAGTTGGAAATACTGAAAAACTGTACTGAATAGCAGAATTACATCACTCGTAAGAAAATTTAGGAGAGGTGGAATGAGGTTTTGAAGTTTGAGAGGTTTTGCCTTTTCTCTTCAGGTGGAATACAGGAAGATATCGAGAAAAACAAAAATGAATATAACTGCTTTTACACTTTTTCTCTATTCAAGTGTTCACACACTTGATTCCACTTTTCAGAATTAGTTGGACAGTTCATACAGAAGTGATTTAAAGCAAATACCTTGGTTACAAATAGCTTTTTATTTGTAGCAAAGAAGTCGACAATATTGAAAAACTATAATTTGAATTTTGAAATATTTCTGCTAGCATTTGAAATAAAATTAATGATCAGGATGGAAAATACAGATTAATAGGAAATTTGGTATGAAGCAGAAATGAAATAGTATACCACTCACAGGTACTTTTTCTAGTATCTGAGCAGCTTAATTAGGGCCTGGTCTTTCATCACTGAATTGTTTTTATTCAAGTACCTTTTCAAGAGATTTTTCTGAATCTGAAGTACTAAACACTTTATGTAAATTTTCTGTAATAATTTTCTGTATATCAGTGACTCCAGAAACCAGAGATTTAATGAAAGCATCAAATACTATTAAATTCCAGATTCAACACAGGACATAAACAAGTTTTTGCCCCTATTATTCCTGGTGGTGTGTGGATCAGAGATTATGGGCGACAACTACACTTGAATATGAAAATTAAAATGGCCTTAACTAAAAAGGAAGTTTGAATCCCCCCCCATAAATTTATAAAAAAAAAAGTGATATTTTGTTACAAAGACGCCTGTTCAGTTACTTCATCAAGACCTGGTAGGGGTAGAAATCTTTCAAGACATATGAGAAAGCATTCTTTATTTAAACAACTATTCATGGCATCAATTTCAGTGCAGTACACTTTAGCTAAATTAATAATTTTCTGCCTTCCATTGTTCAGGCTTCTCTTTAAAGAATTCAGTTGAAAAACAGAACAAGCATAATCTTTAGATTTAGTTTGGCATCGGTCTAAATTCTAGTATCCTTCCAAGTATAAAGGCTTTTCTTGTCTTACATGGGAGAAAAAAAAAAAAATACTGGTAGGGCAGGTAAAAATCCCTATTCTGTAGGGATATTCTCTGTTTCTTTTTATTAAAAATATCGGAGTTTTTTTCCAATTTCCTGAAACATCTCCAGGACTGAGTGACAGATCAAATTTTCCTTTTGCCTTATGCATCAACAACGTCCTCATTTCATTACAGCAATATAAATCACAGTTTGAAGTCCTGGCTACTCACTGAACTGACAGCCCAGGTCCCATTTTCCTTAGAAATTTTATATTTTCTTGTCCATCCATCTAATGGACATATCACTATATCTTTTTCTTCCTATCTTACTTAAAAGGGAACTAAACACACAAATCACCTGGAAATGATTAATATGACAACAATTGCCTTGAAAGCAGAATAGCAACTGTCAGTTTTGAGAGAAACAAAACATAAAAGAAGGAGAATGCTAAATAAAAAGAATAATCACCATATTCATTGTCTGAGCCAGACGTTAAAGACAGAACAAGAACAGAAAAGCTCACCCTTCACAATGGATTCTTTAACACCGGTCAGTTTGCATGAGTTATTTGCTTGAAGTCATAGGTTTATGAAGTATAAAATGATATAAACAAATATTATTCAGCGCCGTGACAATTTTGAGTTTTATTTGAATCTTTAAAATAGTAAAAGATGCACTGTAATATTAAAGATATTTTATATACATACTGTTTATTTTTCTGACTTGTCAGATGTTTTGTGTATCTGCACTTATAGAAAGCCAAAGTAATGAACAAAACAAGCCATCCCTTAAAGGCTGAAATCTAGCTAAGCTGAAGCCAAGCACAAAGGGGGCAGAACTGCACCAAAGTCAAGATCATTTTAACTTACGCTGTGCACTGGACAAGCTTGCAAACAAAAACTTTCTATATTATGTGCTACATAAAGCTAAGGTTTTAAACAAGGTCTCAAATTCTTAAACTGAACAAAGGAACAAATTTGCAAAGCCAGGTTTACATGCTCCTTAAACAAATTATCACAAAAAAAGGAGGTGACTATACAAAACAATGGAAGCCAAACTACTGGTTAGTAAATGGCAAAAATCTGTTCAAGGAACTGCAGAAACTGCTCACAGAGGCTTAAGTGTACAAAGATGCTTAAGTCATATACTATTTTTAAGAACAGCACATTTGGATAAATTTATCTTACAAGAGAGCAATAAATGATCAGACCAAATAGATTCTTAATATACACAGAGAAACACACACATTTGAAAACACTAAGGGACAACAGAACTGTCTCCACACTAGATCTTCTTCTCCTTTGCTCACACACTTTTATTGGGAACTACGGCTATAATAAAGTTTGTTTTCATACTTAAAAAATAATTCACAAATTCATGCCAAGAGAAAAGCAATTCACCCTGACTTCTCAAAAGTCTTTGTAGAAGGAACCAAAAGTCAAAAAACAAAGGAGGTCCAATTGGTTGGAAAATAGCATTTTATTTGGCAGCAGATGTCAATCAGTAGATAACTGCTTGCCAGAAAATCAGCATATCCACCAGTTCAGACTGGCCCCCACACCCACTTCTGAACGTTCTCTTAATGCAGTAATGAATTGTTCTTTTTGCCTTGTCTTTGAGTTCAACCATTGCATTTCTCTTACTCTTCCTGTCTCTTACCTCTTTTATGTCCCTTTTCCTAATTATTTCCCCATGTAATGAAACATCACTGCACATACAGTTCTTTTTTGTGCATCGAACCTTCTGTCCCATCCTCCAGTCTATTTGCTCTTGCCTCTGTCTCAGGCATGACTATCCTTTTTCACTCTCTCCTCATTAATGAGGGTCTTTTTCTACTGATACTGTGACTGAAGTTTCTCTGTGCTCATTTCTATCCAAAATCTTTACCCTGTTCTCTTTCCATTCTCTTACCACATCGTCACCAGTATGTGACATCTTCCCCTTACTATCAGTTGTATTTTTTCTTTTGTGTTCATAACTGTAATTAAAATTCCAAATATACTGAACAGAAACATAAGAAACATTTTGTTTCTCTGTATGAAATACTACTGAATAAAGTATACCAAGAAAGTAAGTTCTTCTTTTCAGTTTTGGGGAGAATAATATTCATACATCTGTCTTCTGGACAGGAGTCTTCTGAATTACTTCAGAAATTTTTTTTTGCTTGTGTATTTTTAACATAGAATTGACACACTACAAAATACAGTAATTAACTGGAATAATGGTTAATGAGGGAAATTTCAGAAACAAATCTCAGCTCAGTTGATATATATCTTCTTATCCTGAGAAATTTCTGCTATACTAATATAGACAGCCTCTTTTCTAATCTGATCTATGTAACAACATACATACGGGAAGGATACATTTTACATACATGTGAAAAAGGAATGTTGCAGGTTACTAAGCACCAATAAACTTTACTTATTTAATTAATTGCATACTTGATAGAACTGAGAAATGACTGATAAAGTGCTGATAGCTGCCTTACTGCTGGTACCTGGACAAGACTTCCATTAATACAATCTCTGTGTTCAAGCTCACTGGAATGATTTGTAATTCCATAGGGGACTATTTAAAACAAATAAAATAATCCCATTGACTTATGCTAAATTTATTAGAAAGAGGAAAAGCACAAAACCAGTTCTTCTCCTGCAAATGGTTATTTCATCCAAAATTTGTTTCAAATGCCCTCTAAGAAAGTTTTTAGTGGAGAGATTCACTCTGAGGTGTAATATATGCAAAAGAAATACAGTACTTTGTTGTTCAAATCACCTGTGAATTCTGTTTTAATATATCACTGAGATTAAAATAAGATTTCACTTGAACAAATAAATTTCAAGCAGTGTCTCCAACCTGACATGTTATATACAACACAACCAGTTTAAAAAACCACTTGAGAATGAAAAAGGTGAATTCAGTCGAGTCATTCATCATTCAAGGAACCATCATAAAACAGGCAAAACAAAAAATATAAAGAATCTGGAATGTAACTTAATTTACAGTATTCATCAACATTAGCTTAAGTCTCTTCCCCAGAAACACATACTCTAAAGCAGGGTGCCAGCCATTCAAAGGTTTTTTTCAAACCCCTTTTTTTTTCCTCCAAAAACATGGTAGTTAAACGTCCAGGAGGAAGCCAGCAAGGACTTAAGGAGCTCAGCTGAAGCCAGACCATTTTTCTGAACGAGACCATTATTGTTCGTCAGCTGAGCCTTTGTGCAGGGAAGAGGCTTTATTACACTGCATCCTCTGAAGCCACAGTGCCTCGCAGTTCGCAACTTTACATCAGTGAAGTCATTCAGAAGAATCAACCTGCTTGTCATCTTTGTCACCCCTACCAGATCCTGGTAGTTAGCAGGACATACTTCCAGTATCTTATATTTTGACAGTTTTCATTATCTAACAAACCAATAGAGGGAAAATGGAGTTATAATTCTGTACTTAAACTGAGATTTTGTTTTAAAACTTTCTAACTTTATGACTCACTCTAGCAACAGAGCAAATTGTAATTAATTTCATTTAGTATTATACTTACATAATTATATCTATATAATAAATATCCTATCCTTTTTTATTTATAGACAAATCTATCTTTACTCAATAATCATATCATTAGAAAACTATTAAACACTGTCTTTTGTTCAGAAGACATTGCATTGATTTCTGTCCCTCACTGGAAAAAAGAAGAGTTCATTACTTCCAGGTGTCATCACCTCCAACTTCACTGCACCTCCCAGTCGTCAGTAACTAAGTAACTTGGAAAATTTCTTCCTTAATCAACTGCTGTTTGTTTTTTTCCCAGAATGCACAATTTCAATGCAACTGAAATTTGTCAAAACTGGAAATTCTTTATCTTGAATGTGAACTGTCATGCAATTAAATAACTTAACTCAGCATTTTGGCTCTAAATTTGTCCATGTTATTTCAACTCCATTAGGTTTAGACTAATTTACCTGTTGATAGATCAGAAGGAAAAGAAATACCCAAACCCAGATTTAACCAGGTAAGAATTTAATTTCTAGAAAGAACAATTGGAAAGAAATCATTAAATCTATGTATTTGAACTAACGTGGGTTCCTTCATCTTCAACATACAACAGTGGTTTTCGGAGTTGATAAGGTAGTAACTCGCCATTAGGTTTAGACTAATTTACCTGTTGATAGATCAGAAGGAAAAGAAATACCCAAACCCAGATTTAACCAGGTAAGAATTTAATTTCTAGAAAGAACAATTGGAAAGAAATCATTAAATCTATGTATTTGAACTAACGTGGGTTCCTTCATCTTCAACATACAACAGTGGTTTTCGGAGTTGATAAGGTAGTAACTCGAACCAAAGTAACTCTTTTTTGTCATATGAAGAGAAAATGCTTACTGAAAATCCAAGGTTTTCCAGAAAAATTTTCATGACAATAACTGAAGGTGTAAGTCACATTTGTTTGGGTGTTTTGACCCTAAGCCCATACAGTAACTCTGACTCTCTGAGAGCTAGGTATTGGCATGCAAATGACAAAGTTTCCCATCAAGCCTCTAAATTGTGGCTTTTGTTTTTCAGCAACAAGACCATTTCAGACTCTGTTTGCTTCTTTCTTTCTTTCTTTTTTTTTTTAAATAACTCACTCTTTTCCCATATTTGATGTATTTGAAATACAACATTCAACTGAATATGACTAAATGGCAAAATCTTTATGAACAAGCCCCTGGTATTTTCATGCAAGTTTTAAACTGAACAGCTACAAAAGCTGAAAAAAGGAAAAGTCAGTAACAAATAGTCTTCTGAGTATTTTTGTTGGTCTGCCTTAGCTGGAATTCACGTATCATGAAAGTAAGAAAATGGCACTATGGGACAGGAAAAAGGATCAACAAACACAAGACACTGAATCATTGTTTCAGAAGAAATCTGCTGCACAGGGGAGTGTGTGTAAACGAGATGCTGTTTTTACTTGGGCTGCTGAGATTTAAAATAATCAACCTCAGAAAAGATCATTGCTGAACTATCAAGTAACACCCTTATTTCTTTTTTAGATCTCTATTTTACAGAAGAGGAGAGAGGCCTGTATCTTTAACAGAGCTGGTAACGTAAGACAGCTGTTGCTAATCACAGTCTTTGATTTTATTTTGCTGCCGTCTGCACCAGCAATTTCAGAAATCAGACACTTGAGTAGAGACAATTTTATAATACTTATGTTGCAACTTCAAAAGCTGTTTAGCCACTAGAAGCCTTTTGTGTTTGGTTAACTTTTACTCAAACCTTAAAATGCTGCTTCTGACTCTACAGCTGTCACTGAAGGGATCTACCCTCACTGCAGCTTAACCTACAGACCATAATAAACCTTTAGGCCAAGGGTTCCCTTGGAGCAATTTATATCTCTACATGTAGTTAAATAAGAGCAAATGTCATTAAAGGACTGATCTCATTCCTAAATAGAGAGTCTATAAACCACATGATTTTTTTTTTTTTAACTGGTCAGAATTTTTTTTCCAAAATTTTATACTCCTGGACACTTTTTTATGATTTACAGAACCCAGCTCACCCAACACTGCCCAAAATAATCTTATCAAAAAAACAATGAATGAATAATTTAAAATAATGTTCTTTCAAATACAAATGCCTCTCAGGTGAAATCATACTGCAATTCTCTTCACTCTTTACAAGTACAGGTCTGATCAACTGCTCTTATTACCATATTCTGCTGAATATATAAAATTAATGTCTTTTTTTTTAACCCGATTTCTACTTTTTTTTGTTATTTATAAAGCAATCTGAAGCAATCACTGTGTACTGATTTTGACTATCCTAATGTATACAATTCATCAAGAAAAGATAAGATGCTAGACCACAGCAATCAGCAGTTTGATACAAATGGCAAATGCAACCTTGAAGGATGGTTACTAGATGGTAGCAGGAAACCCGCAGTTCTGGGAATAATTCCATGCTGAGCATGGAATATTGCTAGCAAATCAACTACAGAAACTTTCCATGAGTGTATTTTGCATTACTGAATAAGTATTTCATTTCCATCACACTGATTTTTTTGTTTCACTGCTCAAAACCTGTAGGAATGCTTTATATCTTTTACTACTCATTAATATAACAAGCTCATTAAAGTAAATGAAGGTTAATTTAATCATATTCAGGCACTATATTGGATAGATTATTGCATTTGTCTTTTAAATAGTTTGTCTTTCATTCTACTATCTTCATCAAATAGTATTCTGAATAATTATCACATTGCCATTACAAAGTTACAGCACTATTACATTCTTATTAAGAACTTCAGGTCACCTATAGCATTTACACAAAATACCACAAATCTAGTCAAAGCACCTCAGGCTATGCAGCAAGAAAGTAATTCCTAATAGCACTGTGTGCATTTCTAAGGTCTTTACCATTTGGATGATTACATTATCTCAGTTTTATATTCACTAGTCAGGAGGTAAATGTCAGCTGGAATCACTGAATCTCAATTTTTTACACCTTTCATTTTGTTTGATAGGCTTTTAACCCATTGTAATTTATTGCTCTTACTGAAGAAAGTATAAAGCAAAAAGCTCAGAGTGTAATCAAGGCTAATGGTGAACCAAATACCGTGTGATAATAAATCAGCAAGAAAAAAATATTCTAGAGATAAATGGAGATGTTTACCATTTCACTTTGAATACTATTAAAATAACTGTTTATGTAAAATACAACACTACACAAAAAAAAAAAAGACACCAACATTCTCTTCTTTCATGTAAAATAAAAACTAAAACTTCAGGCAAGCAGCTGAATTTGGGTCTCTTCTGCAAGAAAAAAAATGCTTTTTTTAATTATAATATGTAGCAGTGAGGAGAACAAAAAACAATATGAAGAAAGTATGTGGTGGAAAGACATTTGAATTTTATAAACACGGACATACATTGCCAAAGTCATAGCTTGCAGTAATCCTGCTACTTTATCTTTTAAAACTTATTACACCAGAGAAAATCCCCCAACTCCTGTGTGAGTAAGCTGCAGCACACTTAAGCTGACTTTTCAGAGTTATTGAAACATTTTTTCTTTATTCTGCTAGAATACTTTTTTTGTTAACTGGTCTTTTCTTTTCTAAAAAGACGGTACCTGTGAAAAAAGCAACTATGAGAAAACTTCTCATCAGTTTGCCTAAAGACCAGCTAAAAAACCTACTTGAAGTAAAAAAAAATTCTCATTCACTTCAATAGCTTTTCTGAAAGGCCCCAAGACAGAAGTTAGAACATATAATAGATAATAACAGGTAAATTCAAATAGGAGCTTCATTTCTAGGTGGTTTTTTTTTTTTTAATATCACAAAGCCTGCATACTAAGAGTTAATAAAAATGTTTAAGTATATTGACTTTTTCATCGCTCTATTAAGAAAGATTAAACAAGTGTCAGACTATATTTACAGTACCTTTGGATATTGTTTGACAGGGATCAGAACTCTTTCTGACAGCTTTATGTTTTTGTTGCTGATAACATCAAGGTATTTCTTTTCTTCATCTTCCTTCTTGCCTTCAGAACCCTGAAATTTTTCAATTTCTGAAAAATATTTAAAAAGAGAGCAATCAGTGACATATTTGTCATCCTCAGTAACTTTAAACTTGCCTATTATAATACAGACTGTGCACTGAACACCTGTGCTGTTTGCACTCACGTGACATGTACTGTTGTCTTTGAAAAAACCTGGACTGTCGCCAGTGCTGAGAAGCAGAGGTGACAGTCCACCAGTCGTACTCCTCAACTAATTCTTCCCAGCTGAAACTGAAGCCAAATGATCTCAGCGAGAGCAGGAAGAGCTCAGCCTATCAGTCTTTTAAAGAGGATCACATTATGACAGCTTGATGCTATTTTGTAAATGTGACCTGTCAGAATGAAGTCAGATTCTAACTGCAATGGCTAACTTTCAGTAAGAGTAGTAAAAAACTGAAGAAACTTCTTGTTGTTACTGAGTTTCCATTCAAATGCTTCTGAATTATATAAAGGTTGTGCAAAATAACATAAGAAATAAAGTTAACTCTTGCACAAAAAGATTCTTCATTAAAGAAATGCAGTAAGTAATCATTATATATATAATAATGATGATACATAGAACATGCTATAGAATTTAGGAAAACAACCCCAAAATATATTCAGGTTTAATAGCTTGGCGTTCTTTATTCCCTAAAGCTCTATAAGCAACAGATAATAACAAACAATTGAATTTATTACCCTGAAAAGAACATCTAATACAGTGCCTGAGAGCTTCCTGATAGTACAGGTACTATTGAAAAAACTGCATTTGCAGCAGTACCATTATTGACAGCAAAGAAACTGGCAATACTTATAATGAGTTAATTATAACTGAATTATAGCAGAAAAGAGACAGCTGTGGGTCTGAGAAACATGCAGTTTCAAGGCCCAGAAAGCAAGCACGGAGAACAGTAACACAGTGACAGCAATCTGTAACACATATACAAGTTTCTTTGACTTACAACAAACATAAGGAAAAATGTATATAAGACAACAGCCCATGTCATGATTTGTTAATAAATGTTTATGCTGCCTATTCTAGATCAAATAATTTATTTAAAGCCTGCCCCAGCAGATCTCAAATGCCACTTAGGAGCTCTTTTAAAACCTCAGATGGGACACACGTTCCCTAATTTAGGATTAGAAAGTTATTTTTAATCACTAAAAGCATCAGGAGGACAAGTTTCATTTTTATAAAATACTTTAATATACCTGGAAAAAAAAGTGGTATGTTGCATTCAGTGGGAGCAAGCATCAATTAAGCGCAAGCTTACAAAGCAATATTCTGCAGTAAAATAATTAGTTCAGGCAGGTTTAACAGATAGGAAGTTCTTTTACAATAGCTCCAATGCAATTATACAAAGGTTTGTGCTATGGGGGTGCAGAGAAGAGAGACAAAGGTGAACAAAAGAGGGAAAAGTGTTGCAAGTGCAGTAAGTATTGGAATGAAATGAAGGAATTAATTTCTCAGATGCATTGTGAACACTAGTAAGCGAGGTAATTCTCAAAGCCAAGTGAGGAAAGTGTTATCTATTTGTACACATATATTAAATTGAGGTTGGAAAAGACCTCTAAGATCATCGAGTCCAACCGTCAACCCAACACCACCATGCCCACTAAACCATGTCCCTAAGCGCCTCATCTACACGTCTTTTAAATACCTCCAGGGATGGGGACTCAACCACTTCCCTGGGCAGCCTGGTCCAATGCTTGACAACCCTTTTGGTGAAGAAATTTTTCCTAATATATCATCTAAACTTCCCCTGGTGCAACTGGAGGCCATTTCCTCTCGTCCTATCACTTGTTAATTAGAAGAGACCAACACCCACAACCTCCTTTCAGGTAGTTGTAGAGAGCAATAAGTCCCAGGTCCCTCAGCCGCTCCTCATCAGACTTGTTCTCCAGACCCCTCACCAGCTTCGTTGCCCTTCTCTGGACACGCTCCAGCACCGAAACGTCCTTCTTGTAGTGAGGGGCCCAAAACTGAACACAGTATTCGAGGTGCGGCCTCACCAGTGCCGAGTACAGGGGCACGATCACTTCCCTACTCCTGCTGGCCACACTAGTTCTGATACAAGCCAGGACACTATTGGCCTTAAACACTATTAAACTCTCCTGAGGAGGTGCTGAAGATGATAGATACTTTTAAGTCTGTGTGGTCAGTAGGCAAGATGGACGGGAACTGAAGCTTGGGACAAACTGCTCCCCTTCCAAACTTCCACCAGCCCCTGTGACTCTACCCTCCCCCTTCCCAGTCTTGTGCTTTCTTTTTGACTGAGAAAGTTTTGGAATAAAAGTGGAGTCTTTGCTCAAGTTAAAGAAAGACTACTTCAGTTGGGCTTTTCAGACATTACTAGTATGTGAACAAGACCTTGTGGATTTACCAAGAGTGAGACTACCTGTGGGACTTTAATTGGTTTCACTCCGCTGTTTAACTCATACTTCTTTTTGACTGAGAAAGTTTTGGAATAAAAGTGGAGTCTTTGCTCAAGTTAAAGAAAGACTACTTCAGTTGGGCTTTTCAGACATTACTAGTATGTGAACAAGACCTTGTGGATTTACCAAGAGTGAGACTACCTGTGGGACTTTAATTGGTTTCACTCCGCTGTTTAACTCATACAATCATAGAATCATAGAATACTTTGGGTTGGAAGGGACCTTTAAAGGTCATCTAGTCCACCCCCCCTGCCGTGGGCAGGGACATCTTCCACTAGAGCAGGTTGCTC
>NW_008795319.1:829039-830816 GCF_000699145.1 Aptenodytes forsteri | reverse complement strand
AGAATCTTTTCTTGTTGCCCTTGATGTCCCTGGCCAGACTGAATTCTATCAGGGCTTTAGCTTTCCTAACCTGATCCCTGGCTGCTCGGACAATTTCTCTGTATTCCTCCCAGGCTACCTGTCCTTGCTTCCACCCTCTGCAGGCTTCCTACATTCCAACTCATTGCAGCCCTCACGCTTTTGTTTTGCCTGTTAGTTTTCTGTGCAGTCACTTATAAATCCCCTGAAGGAAAAAAAAAAAAGAGGTGGAGGCCTCATGGATGATACATTCCCATGAGGGAAACCTGCATCTTCATGAGCATATAGAAACGTTCAAATCTTCCCACGTCAGGCAACCTGAATGTGCCTTCTCTACTTGCACGAGTGTGCTTTGAGTCACAGAATCACAGAATGGTTGAGGTGGGAAGGGTCCTCCAGAGGTCATCTGGGCCAACCTCACTTGGTAAAGCAGAGCCACCTAGAGCTGGTGGCCCAGGACCACAGCCAGACAACTTTTGAGTATCTCCACAGAGGTAGACTCCACAAGCTCCCTGGGCAACCTGTGCCAGTGCTCGGTTACCCTCATACCCTCACAGTAAAAAAGGGTTCCCTGATGTTCAGAGGGAGCTCCTGCGTTTCGGTTTGTGCCCATTGTCACTGGGCACCCCTGAAAAGAGCCTGGCTCTGTCTTCTTTGCACCTTCCCTTCAGGTATTGAAATACACTGAAAAAGATCCCCCTCGGAGTATTCTCTTCTCCAGGCTGAACAGCCTGGAGGCAGCTCTCTCAGCCCTTCCTCATTGCAGATGCTCCAGTCCCTTCATCCTCCTTGTGGCCTTTTGTTGGCCTCTCTCCAGTATGTCCTTCTCTTTTTTGTGCGGGGGAGCCCAGCACTGGACACAGTACTCCAGGTGTGGCCTCACCAGTGCTAAGCGGAGGGGAAGGATCACTTCCCTCGGCCTGTAAAGTCGGCCAAGGAGTAAGAAATGCCTTGAGATGGTTTATTTCTAAAACAGAATGTAGTGCTGGATATGAACGGTGAAACCTGGTGTCCAAAATTTATATGAAAAATACAGCAACAGGATTCTGCTTGACAGTGGGGCAGTCTTGTGAGATGAGCTATCTGGGAAATTTTTGTTTCCCAAGGATGGGGCTTGTGTCTTCTGGGTGTGGTCCCCGAAAGCCTTGTGATGTCACCAGAGAGTCACTGTGACCCCCGTGACATCAATCCTTTTGGGGCGTGGGGCAGCCCTGAAGGGCCACAGTGCTGTCCTCATCAGTCGAGGATAGACATCTGCAGGTGGGGGGGACAAAGGACCCCCATCCCACAGGCTCCCTTCTGAGGGCACAGAGAGGATCTGCCAGACGGGGACACTGGCAGGGCCCGGGGCACTGGTCCCGACCTGCCACGTCCCCAGGCTCAGGCTGCTGTTGCTGAGACGCCAGGAACTGCTTTCCTGCCTTCCCAATTTCTGCCTGCACGTGTCAGAGAGGTCAGTCACCACCCTGCCCTGAGAGCAGGAACATGCAAAGACACCCCTGGTATCTCTCATCTGCCCCGGGATGGCCCCCGGCATTTGTGGCAACACCAGCACAGCCCTGAGGCAAAGTGGGCAACTCTTTAGAATCATAGAATCATAGAATCATTGAGGTTGGAAAAGACCTCTAAGATCATCGAGTCCAACCGTCGACCCAACACCACCACCCACTAAACCATGTCCCTAAGTGCCTCATCTACTCGTCTTTTAAATACCTCCAGGGATGGGGACTCAACCACTTCCCTGGGCAGCCTCTTCCAA
>NW_008795319.1:826821-827871 GCF_000699145.1 Aptenodytes forsteri | reverse complement strand
GCCTGTAGTTCCCCGGATCCTCCTTCCGGCCCTTCTTGTAGATGGGCGTCACATTGGCAAGCCTCCAGTCGTCCGGGACCTCCCCTGTTAACCAGGACCGCTGATAAATGATGGAGAGCGGCTTTAGCACTCGACTTCCACGGCTTTGCTGCTTCCTGCAGGTTGCGTCTCTAGGGCAGGTCATGAGCTTCGTATCTCTTGTTTGCAGTGCGAGATGGCGTTGGAGAAGGACTTGGCAGAAGACGGCACCTCTTCCCCTGCTGCCAGCACCAGCCAGGTGCCCCAGGCTGCGCCACTGGATGCTTCTGAGGACCTAATGTGCCCAATCTGCCTAGACACCATTAATGACGAAGCCTCTGTGAGCTGGTGCAGGCACATTTTCTGTTTCTCCTGCATACTGGAGTGGTCCCGCAGAAGAGCTGTGTGCCCAATCTGCCGGTGGCCTTTCCACTACATCTACCACAAGGTGGGAGCCAGTAACTATGAGGTGTACCACATTGTGCAGTACAACAGCTCTGCCAGTCATGCTCAAGGAGGGAGACCTCAGCCCCGCTCTGCGGAGAGGAGGCGGCGTCATTCCTCAGGCCGCCAGCACCGCAGCTCTGCCAGGACAGACCACAGCGGTGGCCGTGCCAGGGCCCCAGAGAGGGGCCAAAGTAGGTCCCCAAGGCGGCACCATGATGGCCACAACAGGGTTCAGCACACCCAGCGCTACGATCTCTCAAGCAGCAGGAGACAGCAGCAGAGCAGGGCTCAGGACACCGTTCGTGATGAGGGCCGAGCTCCAAGGCCCGAACAGGATGTCCTGGCCTCCTCAGGGAGGAGCGAGCGCCGTCAGCGGGCAGGCCGGGTTTCCTTCAGGGAACAGCAGGTGACAAGGAGCCGATCCCGGCAGAGGTCCCGCAGCACCTGGCGCCGAACACAGCGGGAGCAGCAAAGGAGGAGGGATCGCGACGAGGGGCGAGCTCTAAGCCCCGAACAGCAAGTCCCAGCTTATTCTGGGAGAAGAGAGCGCCGTCAGCGGGGCGGCCGGGTTTCCTCCAGGGAACG
>NW_008795319.1:756251-826724 GCF_000699145.1 Aptenodytes forsteri | reverse complement strand
CGGCGGAGGTCCCACAGCACTCGGCGCCGAACACAGCGGGAGCAGCAAAGGAGGAGGGATCGTGATGAGGGGCGAGCTCTAAGCCCCGAACAGCAAGTCCCAGCTTATTCCAGGAGAAGAGAGCGCCATAGCGGGGCGGGGCGAGCTCTAAGCCCCGAACAGCAAGTCCCAGCTTATGAGAAGAGAGGAGAGCGCCGTCAGCGGGGCGGCCGGGTTTCCTCCAGGGAACGGCAGGCGACAAGGAGCCGATCCCGGCGGAGGTCCCACAGCACTTGGCGCCGAACACGGGAGCAGCAAAGGAGGAGGGATCGCGACGAGGGGCGAGCTCTAAGCCCCGAACAGCAAGTCCCAGCTTATTCCGGGAGAAGAGAGCGCCGTCAGCGGGGCGGCCGGGTTTCCTCCAGGGAACGGCAGGTGACAAGGAGCCGATCCCAGCGGAGGTCCCACAGCACTCGGCGCCCAGCACCGGGGCGGCCGGGTTCCCCCCAGGGAACGGCAGGCGACAAGGAGCCGATCCCGACGGAGGTCCCGCAGTCCTGCCAGGCGCAGGGCCTGGTAGCACACCCTCCCAAGAAGGGTACTACTGTATGCCCTGCTACTAGTGTCAAAAATTATACTACTTTACACCAAAACTGCTCCTGCTAACAATTGCAAAAATGACGTCAAATCCAACTATAAAGCTTGGGGCCAAGGATCTATTCTCCGTTATAAAACAAGTCTGAAAATCTAAAGGGACTCTTGCAAGGCCTTTTAGGGTTATGATGATAACAGGATAGAAACTGGGGTGCTGGTTTTCTCATACTGTTCTACGTTACACTTGTCTATAAAACGTTGTATTGAACATTCTATATGGGTGTGCCTTTTCTCCTTATATTGCATTTCCACAGTATGATCAACTGAAGTTTTTATCACTTTTTCTCCTTTCTGCCCTGGTACCAACGATACCAATGGTGTATTAGAAAACCTCTTGTCCTTCCACATCACCCGTTTTCTTGCAGTTTACCCCAAATATCCCCCAGAATAACTTTTCCTGTTACTTACCCCTCTTCTCATAAGGTGGCAGTGATAAGTGAAGTCGATTTACGATTACTTTGCTCTATCACAAAGGGACTGCCTATAATGCCAGTCCAAATTTAATGGCTGGTAGCAAGCCTTTGAAAAGCTTATTTTCTTCTCCTTCCTCCTTAGGGGCTTTAAAAGTAACCTCCAAAGCCTTTATAGAGAAATTTGCCCCCGTGGTATGCTCCGTACAGAGCCTCATGTTTAATGCCCTCAGTGGGAGTACATGCTACAGATTCTTCAGACCACGTCCAAAGACTACCAAAGTCATTGAAAAACAATGGTGTACCAAGAACACTGTTACTTTCAAGTAAGACGGGTGGGAAGAGGAGCTTTCTCAAAAGACAGCGGTGATACAATAAATTAATTACTGGACCAAGACAACCTGTATTATATTTTTGTATTTAACTAAAGTCACCCTCTATTCTGTACACTCCTTGTGTCACTCCATGGCTAGGACCACCACAGATCAGAAGGAGTAGGATGCTGCCATGAAGGAATTCAGATCAGGATCAAGCTGCCCACTTGCTGGCTCACAGCACTGACATGCAGCAAGTTGCATTAGTGACCTGCTGACCAACTCTGAAAACTACGGTCACATGTAAAGCACACTATGAAAACATAACCAATACCTTTAGATTTTAAAACTACATGTTTATTTTTATGAATGCAACCATTACACATTTTGTGTTTACTGAAAGCCAGAGTTAGTATAGGATTTTGAGAACAATGGAAAAAGAAAGTCCATAATCAGCAGCATTCTTCCAGCGAGGACAAACACAAGGAACTCAATGGTACATTTTCACCAACACTGATCTTAGGCAAAAAGAGAAAAGAAAGCATTCCTTGAGAAGAAACTTCACACGTTTTCCACCCACTTTTGCTCTGAGCTAACTGAATTAAAACAGGGAGACAGAGAGCTATTCAATTACCTCCTACAGTACCTGTCAATCCCCAAGCATGCTTCATTCTCGCCTTTCATCAGTAACACAGTACTCTCGGACTTGCTTCCGTATAATACACATGTATCTCATCCCTCTTAATTGGAAGAGAACACGCATATCACAGTCACGCAAAAGAGGTCACCGCTAGAGAAGTGTCAGAGACTAAAGGCATTTCTAACATCTTTTTAGAGATATTCTTCCCTATGAAAATTGATCTTCAGCTCTCTCCAGACCTGAAGCTGTAAAATTCTGGAAATACTGTCAGCCCGTTTAAGATTTTTTTGAGGGGAATAGCTTCTTTTTCCTTCCCTTTACTGATTTAGCATAAAATGGAATAGCTGAATGAGTAGCTCTTACTTTTTCAAAACACTCTGCTTTACTCTTACAGTGCCAATAAAATGATGTTAATTATAGTTCACTTCAAAGTACTTGACACCTATTACAAAACTTCTGTCATGAATATAGTTTTTCCATTAAAATTAGGCATCCCACAGTAAAAACATCCTTTTGCTACACTTAGAGTCATGTCAAAACTCATCAAAAAATAATGTTGTTCTTGTCTGCCTGTCCAACCTACCAAAAAATGAAATCTACACATCCCTTTCTGCTGTCAACACTTGCCTCCCACTTAAAGGAATTCTTCAAGCCTACCTTGCACCTTACCTATCTGGCTTTCCAGTACTGGCATTACTTTATTAAAGAAACATGAGCTGCTGTTACAAGGTCAGGCCCTTTTGAAGAATGATCTGTTTCCATTAATGGGAGTGATTTCCAGAATGGGAATATCACCAACCTCTTGCCTGTATGTAGTATTATGCATAGCAAGGTTATCTAGTACTCTGAGAAGTATGCTTTTTCTGTATGTGCTTTTAGTTACGTGAATGGAAGAATATTTGAACTGAAAGAGAAAGAATGAGCCAATGCCAGTAAAAAATAACAATTGCTAAATCACTGACATCTCTATCTTAAAAAGAGCTTTTTTAATTAAAGATCATTAAAAAATTACACGGTTAGAACCTTGAATGCCTACAATGATGTTAAAATTGCACAAAATCCCAGCGTATTTTTGAAACAGCAAATACTAAAAATTAAAATGATGGCTCATTTTCTGTCTAAGGTGTTTCAGTTTTAATTGAAAGCATGGCTATTGGATTTTGAGAGGAAAAAAAAAAGCAGATGGCTCAATAAAAACAGTTGGACAAATTAAAGTTAAGTTAATTCATGAGAAGGGAACATCCTAAGAGGTTTCCAGTCATGAAAAGGACATCCAAACCCCTAAGGATAGGTAATTTAAAAGTAAAAACACTCATTGTCTAATAGGAGTTGGGAGGGGTTATCAGGACAGCACAGTCAGCCACAAGCTCTGAAAAATTAGCCAGTGGCTTACTGCATTCACCCAGAAACACATGCATCTGTTAACAACATTCCTCCACTGTATGTACACATACTCATCAACTCACACAGCTAGCTGGGATGATTCAAGCAGGATAAAGGAGTAATTCCTATTACAACAGACACAAGTTCAGTTTTAATTGAAAGCATGGCATTTGGATTTTGAGAGGAAAAAAAAAAGCAGATGGCTCAATAAAAACAGTTGGACAAATTAAAGTTAAGTTAATTCATGAGAAGGGAACATCCTAAGAGGTTTCCAGTCATGAAAAGGACATCCAAACCCCTAAGGATAGGTAATTTAAAAGTAAAAACACTCATTGTCTAATAGGAGTTGGGAGGGGTTATCAGGACAGCACAGTCAGCCACAAGCTCTGAAAAATTAGCCAGTGGCTTACTGCATTCACCCAGAAACACATGCATCTGTTAACAACATTCCTCCACTGTATGTACACATACTCATCAACTCACACAGCTAGCTGGGATGATTCAAGCAGGATAAAGGAGTAATTCCTATTACAACAGACACAAGTAAGGCAATACCTCTGCCAGTGATGAATTTAATACCTGTAAGAAAACTGCGGGTCAAATCTACATGTCTATGTTATCTGCCGTAGTCAGATATGAACTGGATTTGTCTACACTCAAAATCACCAGAAGCTTTGTAACTGTATTAACTCAAGCTGGACTACCTTGGCTCTCAGGCAAGAAAAGTGGCTATTAAAATAATGTTGGAAAAGAATTCTAAACGACAAGTCAAAAAGGAATGACAGAGACCTGTAAAATCAGGAATGGTATGAGACTGAACAGAAAATAGGTATTCACTGTTTCTCAGGAGGGGAAAGCATCAATTTGTCATGTTACAAATTGAAAACAAACAAAAAAATTACTTTTACATACAGTGTGTAATTACATTGTGGAACTACTGAAAGCATCCATATTGATAAAATTATGTCTTTTACAGATTTTTCTCTTATGATAAGATTCCATGATGTCCCATAAGGCAAGATGTCCTACTGAAAGTCTCTTCAAGTTGGGCATATCTAAAAATGCAGTATCTGTTAAAAGTTCATTCATACTGCAGGCTTTTTTCACTGTTGGTCCTAATGACCATTATCCTCTGTCAAGTTGCCTATTTTACAAAACGTAGAGGAAATGTAGGGCAGTGACTACACCCTTCAGTCAGTACTCATTAGACCGTATCTAGAATGCTGGGTCCAGATTTGCCCCCCTCTTCCCCAGAACAGGAAAGACATTGACAAAGTGGAGTGAGTTCAGCAGAGGCCACACAAGATGGCTGGGGCTAGCGCACATGCCCTGCGAGGAGACGCTGAAGGAACTGGACCTCTTTATTGTGGATAAGAGACAGCTTTGGGGGACCTAACAGCAGCTCCCCAGTGCCTGTGGGAAGACGGAGTCAGGCTCTTCATAGCGGCGTGTAACGGGGGGGATGAGAGATGACAGGGAAAAGGTGAAACAAGAAAGGTTTGGACCGGGTATAAGGAAAAACTTTCTCACCATGAGGACAGCCCAGCAGTGCTGCAGGTTGCCCAGAGATGTTGTGCCATCTCTTCCTTCGGAGGCTTTCAAGACCCACCTGGACAAATCCCTGAATGACCCGGTCTGACCCCATAGCTGGCCCTGCTTTGAGCAGGAGGTTGGACTAGAGACCTCCTGAAGTCCCTTCACACCTGAACTATCCTATGATCCTATAAATGCAATACCTTTCAGACCTATACTTGTCTGTCAAATTTGCTTGAACTTGTCCAAAAGATTTAAATGTTATTGCAGATAAAGTTAGAAAAGGACACAGAAACAGCATGATCGTATATGCTCTATATCCTTAGGAAACTTTTTTAACAAAATGTAATAATATAGGTAGAATAGAAATTAAAGATCTAAAGAACTTTGTATTTCTAACTGATTAAGAACAAAAAAGAATTAACAAGAAAACAAATAAGGAGAAAATGAAAGTGAGCAAAGACTGAGTAAAACTGAACCTAGATTTCCTATCCTCCTCTCTATATAGGCAACTGATTTCTACTGCCTCGTTACTATTTTGACTCTCCCCACAGAACTCTCAGCAACTTGCAGAGGTATGCCAAAGGGGTTGTTTCCTCTCCAGATTATAGTATCAGTAAAAATACAATTACCTAATCTATCTATCTACTGATCTGTGGCTAGATCAGTATCAATTAGAAAAGCTATAAAGAGAATATTAATAGTGTTAAATAACTAGAAAAGTTCTCAAGTGGAAAGATCAGTTCTTGCTAAATTTATGAACATCATTGCTCAGACACACAGCTTCCTAGGGAGAATTTTAAGCCTGATTGCCAAGCAGTTCCTCAATACAGTGTTCCATGTAATTCTAGATATATACCAATTGTAATAATGAAAAAATTAGTATTTATGACGAAATTTACTGTAGCAGATTGTGGAGTCTTTCTCTCCTCAGTAAAAATAACAAATAGCAATCATTCAAGGTCAGCATCAGCACGTGCAGTATAAAGAAAAGATCTGGGATGGATTTTGAGTGCAATGACCTACTAAATACAGCTGTTGATAAAATCAGAGAGTCACAGCAATGTTAGCTACAAGATACATTTTTTTATTGCTTTTGGGAGAACATTCTTATTAAAAGGACTGAGCAATTACAACATCGATTAAATACTTTTTTTTAACAAATTGTTAC
The DNA here is from genome assembly GCF_000699145.1 of Aptenodytes forsteri. Taxonomy (NCBI): domain Eukaryota; kingdom Metazoa; phylum Chordata; class Aves; order Sphenisciformes; family Spheniscidae; genus Aptenodytes; species Aptenodytes forsteri. The sequence goes on along the minus strand of NW_008795319.1, from coordinate 820,640 downwards.
AAATAAAGCAAGACACCGGGTACGATTTTAAAGACTAAGGTTCTTTCAAAAGTGTCTTTGAAATCCAACATATCTTCCTTTGGGGAGTTAGCCTGCATAGGCTGTGATGAAAGTTTGGTGTTGGCAGCTGTTGTATTGCTAGAACTATGGTGTGCAGCTCACTAAGTAGCTGAACTCAGTACAGTTCTCCCTTCTTACCTCTTACCTTCAGAGCAGCTTAGGTAGCTTTATGAATATGCCACCAGTTAGATGAAAGGCAAACTTGAAAGTTGCCGATGTATTTTTTATTTAATTCTGGTTTTCTTTCATCTGAGAATGAGACTACTCATAAAAACAGGAAGTAGGGAGCATGAAGATTTACTCAGATCAGAACAAAAAGAAAGCAAAAACCACCAAAAATATCAAGAGGGTATTTATTTCTGAACATATCTCTAGCTGTCCTTGAATTTAACATCCTAGAAAACTGTGTTGCTACGATGTGTAAGAAAAAGAATGTAGTTCTTTGTCAACAAAGATTTTTGTAGCTTCTACTGTGTTAAAGTCCATTCAACAAGGCACTTTAAGACATGCTGAAGTGCTCTCCTGGATTAATCCAAAGAGAAAACATCAATGCTGTGTTACATATTGTATGGTGCGGAACAGATAAGTAGGGTGAAAGATGAATCCATCAATGAAGTCACCAGTAAGTCCCCCAGTGAGATATTTATTACCTACCCCTGACTAAAAGCTGATGGTATTCTTGAGAGGATGGCTCTGCCTAGCTGGAGCAACTAGCAAAAAGGAAGCTTTTTGTCTCCTCACAGTTTCTGGAAAGGAGGAAATACTTTCTTTTTCTCTCTTCAGTCCTAGAACTTATTAGTGATAAAAATGTCTGCTATTCTGTCCTCGGAGCAAGAGAGATGAACAGCAGGCAATATTATTTTTTTTTTTTTCTTCTGCTCTTACTTAGCCTTTTTAGGGTTTTTCTGTACTGTGAGGTAGAACAGCTACAGAATAAGACTGACATCTGGAAGTACACAGTATGGAAAATTATGAAATGATGCCACTCACTGAATTTAAGAACTGGTGTAAAATTTTGCTTGGAGTTCAGGCTTCTCACTGACCTCTCTTGGTTTTCCAGTTAGCAATGCCACTAATGAGCTAATAACCTCTGCTCACACAGTTATCAAAGTATCCGAAAGGAGTCTACAAACCTTCGAAACGGTAGTTTCCATTTAGGATGTCATCTTGGGCTCAGAAAGTCGACTGTATCTGAAAGAGTGACAGGAAAACTGAAGTTCACTGGGGAAGAGATGATGAAACCCCAAGTAAATGCGAGGAATTGCTGAGATGAGGAAGAGATTTAGAGTGTCTCAGAATATGACCTTTGCTTCCTAACGTGCTTCTGTCAGCAAATAGAAAAGATTGGCTCTGACTGCTATACAGACAGGAAAATACTCTGTGTGTGTACACATACGTGTATATAAAACAGTTATATATAAAAGAAATATACTTTTTATTCATAACTGGTAAAAAAGCACGAAAGAAGGAAACCAAAGATTCAGTGCTGGTATATATGATCATATATAGCACATCTACCTCTCTACAATGACATTCTCTCTTAAACTTTCATTGCTTCATCACAAAAGAGTTCATTTACGGAAAAGTTGCATCCAGGTGTTCATTAATACTGTATAGCCAACATACACATTAAGTTTGTTTCTGGCAAATGTCAAGTTTAATGATGTTCAAAGATACAGTAAGTGTTAGCAGGATTTCATGATTCATCCAAAAGATCACACTGTTTCCTATCACAATGGACGATTACTGATCTGCTTCCATTGTGGTAATTTTAATTTACCTTATTTCAGTCTGAGAGCAACAATTACAAATAATACCTTTTGGATAAATTGTATTTTAATTGAAAGACTAAACTAGTGATATCTAACAGCAGAAAGGTATCTAAGCCTTCACTCACAAACCCACTGGAGAGCATATCTTTGCTCTGAGCCTCCACTTTGAAGTCTGTACAAATAGATCCTTGCTCCAGAGGATCAGCAGTGTACACTAAAAGATGATCTACCTTCCTGTTCTGCCTCTTTAGGAGAAATTGTCAGCAAAATCTAAAAATGCATGGTTTATGCAGCAACATAAATTCACACACTTATAAACGTGCAGAGAAAATTGAAGAAGCTGAAGTGGTGAAAATGAGTAAAATTTAAGATATTTTAATAATCTGTAGAGATTTTATTGTATAAAGTCTCCTGTGGATTTTTCTGCAGAATTTTCAATGAATTTCACAGAACACACTCATGCCCACACCACACTCGTTAAGTCTTCCTCATCCATACTACGCTTCAAGCCATGCCTAAGTATTAACGGATAAAATACTGATCTGCAGACCTGACAGGGGGCATGCTAACAAGGGGCCAATGCTTGGGCCAGTGTACCACTCCTGTTCTGTTTAATGAAATGGCCATAACGTAAGGATACAGAAACTAGCCCAGGAACCACCCCAGGAGTAGGAACAAGGGCTAGTTGTAACAGATAGGTTTAGCAACTACATATTAGTTAAGTGACCCCGAGTGTTCTTGGCTACCATTTACCATGCAGGAAAGAGCACGTGGCAACTGAGGCAAGATTAGGGCCATTCTTATGATTTAATATAAACAAAGTATCTACAAACTATTCAACAAAAAGTAGGAAACCTGCGTCCTGCCTGGGAATAGGATTCGCTATGGCAACTTTAGAAAAGAAAATTTCAAGCAAGAGAACTTGTATTCATAGGAAAGAAAACACGTTAGCACCAGGTGATGTGATTTCATTACACCAGGTTATTTGACACAAGGAATTAAAACTCATCCTAGAGTGGTATTACAGCCTGATATTGCGTCAAACAGGATGCATGTTTTTCATAGGCTTGTCACCTTGCCTTAAGAGTACTTGTTTTCATTGTAGAGGCCACAGCAATAAATTAAAACGTACATATGTCAAGGAGACTTGTTTCATTTCCTGCAAATATCCTTCAATTCCTCCAGCTATGTTTCTAGGAATCAATTTTAAAAGGTGAAGACCACCTGTTTGAACCTGTCTGCAACCCACTTCATCACTGCTCAACATGAAAGCCTGTTATCTTGTCAAAGGGAAGAAAGAGGCCCAGGATAACATTTTCAAATAATATGAGTACAGTGTATGCTCCTGGCATACATCCAAAAATCAATGATGGGAAACCTCCCTTTTTTTCCACTAGATCCTTTGCTTCTTATTCAATAAAAAAAAAAACCACCACAAAACCTTTGAGAGTTAAGATCCATGTCAGCAGCTGTACTAACCAGACAGTATGGATTCACATGCCAAGAATACACGTATCACAGGCAAGCTCACTAATAAAGACCAGTTAGATGAAACTGAATCCAGAGTAAGCAGACAGTAAGAGTGCTGACAGTCAGGAAACTCGGTGAGCAACCCGAGAAGCTCCCAATGGCAGTTAAACCTGCTTGTGATGAATCTACACAGCTGCTTAATTTGTTACAGTCTGGGAGTAGATCTGAATCCTTGCTGAGCCCTTACACACATGGGTATCCATAAATGATACCTAGGCGTTATACTCCTAACTCCAGCTGGCTGGAAGACCCCATGCTGGCACATGATGGCCAGGTATCATTTTTCACCCTGTCAAAAATTCATAGATGCATTTCTTGTTCTCAACCCCACTTTGAAGTACCGCAGCTATAACAGCCACATATTATAAAACCAAATATATTCTCAGCTCCCACATATGGCTCTTCATCATCTCAAGTCAAGTTCAAGGCAATGGCACTCATTTTCACTTCCTAGACCGTGGCTCAGGGTATATAAAAGCTGGCCTAAAAGTCTATGCCAGACCCTGTGAGAAATGAGTTCACTCCTTAAGCACAGTGCAACCCACTATATTATCAGTGTGGAAAAGATTGGGTTCAGCTCCGTGGGAGGTAACAGTTTTTCCAGGAGCCAGTCTTTCCAGAAGACTAAGGTCTGTTATGACTCTTTTCCAAATACCTGACCTCATGCATTGCTTTTACCTTGTTGTCACTGCCACAAATATATGGTAAAAAGAGCATAACTAATGAATTTTGGTTTCCTATAGATTTGTGAACAATATCGCTCATCACCTGTCCTTACACACAATATCCTTATTTGATCCATGTGTCCTTTTCATCTCACCTTCCTCCCAGATCTCTCATCTGCTTAGGTGGGTAAGGAGACAGCAGATATTTTGGCTGACTCAGAGGTTAGTTTAAGTATCTGTTAGCTACCTTTCAGAATGGATGTGGGGCTGAGCTATCGTGTTTTCCCTCAGCATAGCCACTATTTGGAATATCTCCTCTAGACGACCAGTCTTCCTTCTTAAAAACATGTAGGAACTTCACATGCGTGGATTTTTATCCTTATATCAAATACGGCTGAAATTAGCCAACATGTTCAAAAATTATTTGGGAAAAGGAGCCTGGTAGACAAATAGACCACTTAATTGCACAAAGTAACTGTATTTCCTTGGAAAGTTTTTCTTTAAATTCCCATAAAAGATGTTTCAATACTCTTGTTTTTCCCTAGGACTTGAGAACACTAAATACTTGAAAAATGCAGGTTACATGAGTGGGAGGAAATGTAATAAAATGATATTTGATGTATGAACCCATAGGCTGCCACTATGCAGACTCTTCATTACCCTTCTCCTTACTAGCATACTATAATTTACGTATCTATAATTGAATTGCTTAGTGAATAATGTACAGCAGCCAGGTAAGGCACTATGAACCCAGTATGAATACTTGTGTAGAACAGGATAAAGAACTAGAATAGAATTCAGGAAATTAAGTAAACAGAGACATGAAATTTCAACTAAAAAGCAGAAGTACCTTTCAGCTTGTTTTTTCACCAATTTGAATGCTGTTTTATTTTGTTATCCAGAAACTAGCCATACAAATCTGGTGTATGCCCTGCTTTTCTTTAGAAGCAATTCTTTCCTCCAGTAAAGGTAGCTGGCAGGTAAGCCTTTGATTGTAAATGTGAAAAAGAACAACTGCTATATTTGAAATTGTCAAGCTAATGAAAACACTCGTTATACTTCTGCGTATCTGGTAACATCTTTTCTTCTTTCCTGTCTCTTCCACTTTATATGTCACCTTCGTGAATTACCTCACTATTATGGTTCATTAACAGGCATACAAAGAAGCTCTTCTGCTGAGATCTCTTTTTTCCCAGCACACTGGTGAAACAGTAGTGAGGTCTCTAAGGCTGGCCAGATTTGAGAACTGTCCTGCTTCACAACAAACATCCTAATTAACCATGCCCAGATGAAACGGCTTATGCTGCTGCAGCTTACGTATAATGAAATATTTAATAAACAGGGAAAAATGCAATTCACAATGAAAATGTTAAAGGAAATTGCTCAGTCTGCCTGCATTTTATGTCTCAGACTAACAAGCCTTTCATCTGGTTACACGTCTCTCACTGATGATCTCAGCAGCTGGTAAAAAGAAACATCTGTCAATCTGTTTCTGTTCCTAAGGATGTGCAGGGCAGAGAAAGAACTTGGGCAAACCCACATTGATTCAAGCATGCTGAAGAGTTTGTCAGCTGCCTTGATTAGCACAGGAAACAGCCTCTTGAGTTCAGAAAATGCCATGGGCTCATTCTCGAAGAAGAATTTCCAGGAGCACACTGTGTGCAAGACAATCTGTTCCATTCCAAAACAGGTCTGCTCAGGCTCAGCCCAACACAAGAACAGCAATTTGATGCTGGGCTAATACGGAATTCAGTATTTTTGTGGAAGGGTTTCTTTTCTCAACAAATTATAACCATTTTATACAAAAAATACTCCATCAGGACTTGGTATGTATATTGTTGGGGTTTTTTAATGCTGATAAAAATCATAGAGCTTTCCCTTTGGTTTTGGGATGGATGCCACCAATAGCAACAGCTGACAGCACCCAGACTCATAATTTCAATTTTATGGAGTAATGAAAATAGAGGATTTTTTTTTCAGTCAGAAAATATCCAGCAGTCTTAGTACTGGAGAGGTAGAATTGTTGATAATCACTGGGAGCGTGTCAGTTCTTGCACACACAGAGCTTCATGGCTGCCCAGCTGGATGACTGAGAATATTAATGCTCATTTTAAAAGTACTTGTTTAGATGAATGTTCTGAGAAAGAAATATGGGTCTTTTAATGCACCTACAAAAATAGAAAGTGCGAGCAACTTTAAAAGAAAAATAACTAAATAATTAAAAGATTAAAGAAAAAGGGGTAGAATAGACAAGACGCACACTTTGATTTTCTTCTGGTTTCTCAGAAACATCCAATGGTTTCAAATCCTTTCTTGGCTGAAAAGATTTTCTTTAGTTCTAGAAAGTAAAATGAAGCACTCTGACAGCTTGCAAAGTATTGTATAAGAGATGGCAGTAGACACTCTATAGATACAGCTTGGTTTTCATTACAAAATGTTTCTGGAAAAAGAGAAACCCAGGATGAAGCTGGAAGGCAAGGAATCTGGGAATCTGGACAGAAAGGTGGCAGGAGATGGCCAAGAGACACTCAAGGAAATACAAAGCAGAAAAACAAGAAAAGAGATGACAGGATCAATCAAGGTAACAAAAAAACCCCCCACCAAAACACACACACACAAAAAACCTAGAAGGGAGAGGAAAGGCAAAAGTTCATGTCATACTTTGTCAACCTTCTGTTTGAAGAAGACAGCAAGTTATTGGGCAGGACATGAGAAATCAAGGGAACAAATCTGAAGACTGTGCCTGAGGTGGAGAACAAGCAGGGATATCACATAGAGAGGAGAAACAGAATTATTTCTGAATGGGAGCTAACAGAAATGGGCAAACGTAGACCCTCTCACTGATTAAGAACACTTTGAACTCTTAATGTTAAATATTAATTTATGCTATCTATATATATATAAACACACATGTTTTTATATATATATGAAATGTTAATACCCACACTGATTTTTGTCTTTGTGAACTAAATTTAACTTGCTAGCAAACCTTGCTACTCACTCAATATTCTTAGGTTTAGAAGGTGCCTTTCAATCTAAATATGCCACCGCAGAGAGAAAGCCAAGGCTGGTGATTCTTAGGCATCAAAGTGGAAACTGCCAAACACTCCAGAGCCTGGCAATTCTTTCTGCCTCCTGGAAGGGTGGGGACACGCAGGACAATCCTGACTGGGAGCGTATTCCCAATTAATGGGAATGAGGGTGCAGGGGACACTCAGGGGCACTGAAGAGTCTATCTGCTCCCACTTGAGCCCAAACTACTGCAAAAAGGCAGAAGAGTGGGTGATAGCTTTATATTACAAGCTAACCAGTGCTTTCTTCAAATCACAAAATCCCTTAGTGTCAGGGATTGTCCCTGTGAACTAGAACTTGACGAACTATACCACCCAATTGCCAGAATGGACCTGGCAGGACTTAGACTCACTAGCATTCTCCCAGACAATCTTGGGGCATGGCTGAGGAGAACACTGTCAAAGGCCAGGGACCATTCACAATAAAAAGTCTGCATGCACCCTCTGTTTTGGAGGGCAGGAGACATTAATAGCATGGATGCAGCAATTTTCACGCCAGTTAGTTTCAGTACCAAACAATGGTCCCAGGTATACTTAATATACTTACGTAGACATAGCTTATGTCTGCATGGATCAGAGCCTGGTGCATTGAGAACTACAGTTTAGTGATTCTGAAGTTCATTTCAGTTTTTTTGAGATTAAATATAATGGATGGGGTTCACTCTGAGATTAGGTAATTTTTGCCTTTTCCCTATGGCCATGACATTTCCTTAAGAGCCACTTCTTAGGGGCTTTATATATGAAGGTTTAAAGACAAAAAGTAAAATCTGAGAGGTAATTTGTATGTCCTATCTATTCTTTCTGCTAGTCTTTGCAGATTCTCAAAAACAGCTCTAATATCTCAGGGATGGGGAAAAAAAAAAACAAAGGGCAAAGCAGCAAAGCTTTGGAGAAGAAACCCTGCAGTACACAACCTGGTTAGTGTTACTGCAAAGAAGCAATACCTGATAAAGGAAGCTGTAGGAGATCAATGAAATGAGAGTGTAAAGATCACGTCCTGCAAGGAACCTGCCAAGGGTGAAACTAAACAAAAACAATCCATCACATCAGATTATATCCTTCATATAAATGGAGTTTAAGCATAGGCTTCGTGTTAAATGCCACTGTGGTATTTCCCAGAGTATCCTAGAAAGCCCAAGGCATCCAAGTCAAGCAAGGTCAAGCAAATGAACTCAACTGTCTCAGCAATTCAGGTAATAACAATGTCCTACTTTAAAATACTTCCACAACTGAAACTACACAGACAGACATGAAAGGAATTTTCCATAGAACAGATTAATTTCAGCTTTTGGAAAACAAAAAAAAGTCATGTTACATTTGAGTCCATGCATCTATCTACCAGTAGTTTAGAACAGTGCAGGAAAAAACATCATTCTGTAATCAAACAAAAAAAAATATCAACAACTTGCTAATAGAAAATATTCTTTGAATGGCACACTAGCAGTCAAAAATTCAGATTTTGGAACATCAACATATAAATAAAGTGACATGGAATACTAACAGGCTTGTTATTCTTTCTGCATTCTTTCTAGCTTTTCTGCCTAGAAATTGATGCTGCTAACATGAACACTCCAGTGACTTAGCCTTCATTAATCAAAAGATGTATGCTGCTATGTTTCAAAAGATGTATGCTGCTACAGCAAACATCTTTACCAATTAAAACTGCAGCACACAAATTAAAGGCTAGGCTATTGTTATAATATGAAGACGGGTTCCAGTATGTGCAAACAAAAACGGTGTAATTATTCATGTAGTTAACTGAAACCCTTGGAATAATGTAACTTTTCATAAGTGGTTGTCTGGCTATCTGCCAAGAGGAAATGGAAAATATGCAGATTTACCTTTGTGATCTGTACTATATTTTGGGTATTGTCTATAGTCCTCTATTAACCTTCTCCTCCGCATACCATATGGAAAACATTTCATAAAGACAAATTCTACAGATTTGAAAATAAATGTTTCAGAAGAAACTACGCTGTTTTTATTAAAGGAGAAGCATCTCTGAGAAAGCTACGTGTAAGAGTCAGATGAAACACTTAGCTGACACAATCAAACCATAAGCAGTGCAGAATAGGGTAAACAAAAAGGCATCATGAAACTGGAGCAGAATTTTCTACTTGTGTGACAGCAGCTCTAACAACTGTATGCCATGGGGATCAGCATAAAACATGCTGTGAAAACCCTATATTAAAGAGAAATATAAAAACACATTAGCGCTAACAGATACATTCTAAAACTGTCATGATTAAGGAAAAATTAATTTAGCCCTAGATTTTAAAGACATTTAAGCGCTTAAGTCACACTGAAATTAAGAGGAGTCAGATGACTAAACATCTTTTGAAGCCTCGTCCTTAATGTTTACAAGTAAGGCCAGGACTGGATCATGAAGTTCTCTACAGACAAGTATAGCACTAGATCCAACACTATGAAACTTGCATATGATTCCCACCGTTGTGCCAACACAGTCTCCTTTGTAGGATGAAAGGGCTCTTTTGAGATTCAGATTCCACCAAATACACTCAGATCAAGAAATACACCATTAGGAAAACAGTGGGAATAAGACATGAAAAATGCATGACTTCTTTTCAGTGAACATGAAATAATCCACCCCCTGGTTTTGCTTGTCTGTTTTTCCTGTTATGCAAAATCCCAACCAAACAGTGGTACGTGAGCAATGAACTTACACCTACTACACTCTTCAATACTATCGTTTAAAGAAAGGAAAGGACTAGTCTTAATCTTGTTTATATTGTTATCACAGTAAGAAATTGTTGCGGTAACAAACCTTCCACACATAGTAACAATATTTTTTTCTTCTACTGTTGATCTCTATACACAAAGAACAGCTGAGTTTACATTGAAATCCTTCATTTTTATAATTTACAATTAATTTTTGTACTTACGGAAGAAGGAAACCCTTGTGGATATCTGCTTATTTCCTGAGAACCAAAGGACAAACCCATATCTGGATCCTAAATACACTTGTAATGTTGGGGCAGAAGTCTCTCTACAACGGTCAGAGCCAGATCTTTTTTGGCTTCCTTTCACTGGGAAAAAAGCACAAAATGTTTTCCTAATCAGAACCTTTTTTATGTTGGTGCTAAACAGGAAAACCATGGCATTATTTAGGAACCTAGTTCCTACCCTCAAAACTAAAGAAGGCACCTAATTCTAACCTTAAACTCAGCTGACTGTATATTGACTTCTAGGAGCCAGATTTTTGAAGGAATTCAAGTATCTAATAGGGTGAGCACCCAATTCAACTCCATGAATTCTGGACTTAGACGAAATATTTACAAAGTAAAATAAACCTCTAAAAGAGTTTAACTATTCTGGATAGTGTAAATCTCATAGGACAATATTAAAGTAAAGCTGTTGAATAATCATATTCTTAAGACTACAAGTTTGGGTACAGGCACAAATCTGGTCTCCATTACAGTCAGGGGAAAAAAAAACCAAAACAGATTGAACCTGTTCCTGGCAATTCCTAATCAAGTTATTGAATAAGACATATTAGGAGAACAAAACCAAAGATGTTGATGGAGGAATGGGAATTTGCAGTTACAGCAAAACCAGCCTATTTTGCGTGGCGAGGGAAATCTCAGCTTGCCACCTGCCTACAAAGTGTCGTGCCGCAGTGTTCTGCGGGCACTGAAGTGGAGGCGACACTTCAGCAAGCATTTGCAGAAGGATGAAGTAATGGCATCATAACTTTTAAAGGAATTTCATCCCACGTATGACGGACTACATGAAAAGTGCAAACATTACACAGACAAACAAAAAAGAGATCATTAGCAAAGTGACGATGAGGAGTCGTCTTAAAATTTTTTCTTAAAAGATAATTTCCCTTAGGCATTTACATGAACCTGGACCCTATTCAAACATAAGGCTCAAGTACTAAAATCTACACTGCAGAGCACATCCTTTCAGAAGGGTCCATTATGTAACACTGTTAGTATTTAAATACTAAATAGTCATAAACAGTAGTACAAACTAATACAAAAAAGTAATACAACTATTACTATGTGCATAATAAAACTAACTTATTTGCTCATCTATTTGCAGTATTTCTTCAGGATTTGCAAAATGTAGTTGCCTCTAGTAAACATTATCAGCTTTTATTTCAATGCTAGTTTATATATTATTTTTCCTATTAAATCTTCATTATTAAATATTAGGAAAGGGATACAAATAAAAGTGTTTGTTTAAAAATTAAGAATTGTTTTCTGATATGAAACTGATGAACCAATTAATAGTAAAATGGATACACATAGCCACTACTCGCAAGGACTTTTCTTTCTGAAAATTTGTTCATAACAATACATTAAACTACGTAAAAAGGTAAACAGGAAGCTCCTCAATTTGGAATAATAGAACCATATATATCACCAGAGAAGGAAAAGTTCTTAAGTATAACAATTCAGCCACTGCTTCTCAGTAATTTTGTTGCTATAACGAGTGAGGAGAATTTTTTGTAGTAATCAGAGGTGTGTTAACATGGAGGACCACGACATGAGAAGCATGAAGATATTTCCTTGAGGATCTGTAAGAAGGGTGATGAATGTTAGCTCGGCAGGCAGATCTTAGCTGGGAGATGACACCTCAGTAACGAATGATGAATGGCTGGGTGGGTGGCAGAACAGAGAATATGCTATGAAGAGATCTGAAGACAGAAGCATGTATCCTGTTTGGTGTAAAGAGAAAAGAGAAAATCGGGGTGAAACTCTAAGAAAGGACAATGCCCACTAAGAAGGTTCTTTCAGAAGTGTTTTGAAGGGATACAAATAAGGCAGATTTAAGCTGTTATTCAGAGAGAAGGATGGGGAAGCAACGAGAGAGGAAAACAGTCTACATGAGAAAATTAGCTGAATAGATAGATAGGGAAGACTGATCCTACATTGCTCACCCATGTGTTTATGGCAGGAAAGAGGGAAGTGAACCCACATTCTCTCCTGACACCCCTGGGTTTGGGTAGCACCCTCAATCGTCTTGTATGTATTTGGTACTGAAGGCAATGTGCTATTCCCTAGTCAGAACCTGAGATCAAACTCACATACCCTTAGCAACTGATAAATATTCATCTTGCATTGCATTATGCACTGCCAGCAAAAGCTATTCCTAATTTTAGAAAGTTTCTTCTGTATATAAATTGTCATAAATACAGATGGTTAAAAATTAAACTTTTTCATAACAGAATGTTAATAATAATTTTCCATTAATAAAGTCACTGGTTTTGTTTATAGTTCAGGCACATTTTATAATGTTTTACTCCTTTTCCTGCTAGCAGATTAATATCTTCCATACACCTAATAAAGGAAAGCAGAAATGAAGAAGAAATCATTCCTTTTCTCCCCCGCCCCCGCAAATCTCCATTGTTCTGTGTGCAAAGCTAGTTGTGTAGGTACAACTCTACATCTCTACATTCTTAATGATGATTATAGTTCTCAAACTATATTTTATAGAGCATAAGGTATTGTGGGCACAGTATCAGTGAAATTCTGAAGTGAATTACATCATTCCTTATGCTACTGGGACACGCTTTCTACTGTGACTGTTTAAAATTATTTCTATATGCAAAAGGCCATCAAGCACAATGGAATTTTGGCTTCATAAATAAAAGTAAGTATTCTTCAACAAATCATTCAATCTTCTAAAATACTTTTACTAGGCCATCAAATCTTTGTCCTAGGGTGGCCTTAAATAATGCCAGTAATTTTGCGTAAGGATGGCTGAGCAATGTAAGTAAATTCAGCTGCTCATTGTGTATGAATTCATACTGAACTAAGGCAGGAAATATGAGTACTATGTGTTCAAGTTAAATTAATTTTGAATTCAAGATTCAACTGGAAAATAAACTAATAGGGTAATGATCACCATTTTTTGGTTTAGAGACAGATATTTATTTATAGTCATTGTGTTAGAATTGTAATTGTAAAGAAGCAAGCTGAAGGAAGCATTAGTAAACATTTTAATAGTCCAATCTTGCTATTAGCTAGGTGAGATGCATAAATAAATTACAGAAACAATAACGTAAACATTATAGCTGTCAAATATAGCGAATGTTATGAATTATTATGCACCGTGTTGTGTTTGTCATAGTCCAAAATTAAGTCATGGGTAATACAGAAAGAAGAAAAAAGACCTCACAGCAGATGTTAGTCCCTTAATCAGAGCGGTGGAAGATTCTGCAATGACAGGAGGCATAAAATAACCTGAGCATAATGGTAGTCACTTCACAGTGAAGCCAACACGATCATGGCAAAAACTGGATGTCCACCTACACAGAAGTATCTTCTGTATTTTGGTTATTTTTCTTTCTAATTTAAATATGCTTTTTAAAATGTTTTCATTCGCTGCAATGGTAGTGAATGAATAAATGGCACATAATAAAAATCCAAAGATCTGGGGTTGCCTTAAGGGTGGTCTTGAACGCAGTACTTCTGAATCTTGAAAAGACCAGTCCAATTCTCACAGAGATGATTATATCCTTGTTTCACTCCTATTACTACTACCCTGAGAGCAGCACTGCTGAGCGGGGCGCTGGATTCTCACTGTGCAAAGCTTTCTGGTTGCTCTCTGTGGGTCCTAAGTTTCACCATCAGACTCTAGTTCACACAGAGCTCTGTCACTATCCTCAAAACATGCTCGCTTCATCTAAATGGCTCCACATAAATTGCTTAAATCATGATAAGGATGATGACATCTGATTTTCTACTCCACTGAATACCAGATACTCTAAAAAGATACGAGATACTTGCACTCTCAAAGCTACCTTATTTTCAGTGAAAAGCATGACGTACCTGTTGAAGGCTGACATTCAGCAGCCATCTGTATACTACAATATATACTTCCAGAAGTCTCTAAGCAAAAGATAGCAAAGAAGGCTGGAATGCAAAGCAATACAAAATGTGAAGACGTTGCATGAAATAAAAGTGAAGAATGGCAAGATTTGCTACTTCATGAGGCTCTGAATAATATATCTGTTGTCTCATCAGTGCCTTTACAGACTTCTGTTATAAAGCACACTATTTTAATCTATACTTTAAAAAAATCACAATATTTAGAAATGTATTTGTTGAAGGAGACGTTCACTGCCCATGTTACTTATAATTTGGCTTCATGAAAAAGCTGATACAGAGATATTTCAAGAAAAAAGATCTAGATTTTGAAATACCAGTTTACCTCCACAAAGTCACAGACCATTTGATATATACTAGAAACTCCACTTTCAGGCAGTGTGAATTATCATGCTTTTACTGGAACCATGACAACTTACACCTCACCTCGTAACACAGGTGTAAATAAACCCCAGAACAGCCCACTCCTCAAAGAAGAGCAAAATGACGAAAGATTGCACCATCTCAGCCTTTGTATGCCAACATGAGGGGAACAGTGAGCTGGAAGAAAAGAGTGAATTTTAGCAGCAGTTTCTGGCAGAGACTGTGCTTAGAAGATGTCTAACGACCCCCAGAAGATGGTTTCTCACAGTGTGTAGGATCTCAACAGATACATGAGGGTAAGTAGATTTAGTTCAAAAGGGGTATGTGTACAATCAGTACCATATAATCCTACTCACTTGTCCTTCTACAAGTCTAAACTATACTGTGGGAAAAAAGCTATGTTTTCATACACTTTTTATTTCAGAAAATCCATGTGATTCTTCAAACAAACAAACAAACAAAGATTTAAACAAGCAACACAAAGCATTGACTATCAAAGCATAAGCAAAAAGTGTTGAGTAAGCAGGTTAAAGCCCACTGCATCTGTGTACATATATCTAGCAAGCATCTCATGGTATAATCAGCAGTATAACAACAGACATTAATAAAGTATCTGTGCATGCAATCTACACCTCTGGTCACGTAAATTTCAATTCTCATGATCAGGCAGAGCAAGTACAACAAACATAATCTAGCTACTGGATGTTTTCTCTTTCCCAATGACAGCAGATCTACGCTTTACTGAAAAAGCATTTACTTACGTTTATTATGATAAGGTTAAAATAAATTGCATTGCTATTTTTATGTACTCCTCAGCCACTAATCTGTCTTGATTGCCTGATGATGAATTCTTTATAGTGTGATGTTATAAATATTTATTATAAACATTAATATGCCATTTTTCATAATGAATATATGCATTGTTGAATACATGAATGTATTTTGAAATCCTTTGTCTGCCCAATGCAACCTAATGCTGAAACAGAATGTTAGATTACTAAAACTTGCATGTGTTTATTATTCCTTGGAAAACTATGAATCTGATCATCTCAGGTGTATATATCATTATACAAGTCACCGAGAAATACAGAAATGTGTCATCTCACCAATTTTAAATCACTTCTTCAGGGTTTATCAGCAAATCTTTACACAGATTCCTTAAATATAAAACAAAAATCACCTTCATTTGTTTGAGCATATCTTTCACTGATAGCAAGAGTTCTGAAGAAACACTCAGGCAAAAAAATACAGGACCTTAAAGTAAATGTCATAGTAAAATGAGTAGAATAACTAGTGAGACATTTATTAACAAGGAGAAAAATTATGTGAAGAAAGCGAATTATATGCAGACACGAGCCACAATAAAAAGATACCAAAACACAATGACAGGAGATAGGAAAATCCTAGGACTTTTCAGTAAATTAAGGATAATAGAGGTGACAGCCATATGGTCATTATTAACAAACAAACATCAGCACTAAGGCTTAGAGGAATACTTCTAAAGCCAATCTTAGATGTAAACCCTTCAATCCGAATTACAGAAATGCACTATTGAGGTTCTCCATCTTTTAACGACATCATGAAACACTGACACAATTAATGAATAAGCCATCTGCCACTCAAATGGAAACCATTTTTTAAGACATTTGTTTTCACATTACTCATTACATGCTTATCGTGGCTCCACAGGGCACAGTCACAAGTCTGCTTGCTGCAAGGGCCGGGAGGCAGACAAGGCAGCAGAAAGACATGAGAGGGAGGACAGCAATACAGTGATCGAACAGCACAGATGGGGAGCTGGCTGGCGAGACTGGAGAAGAGAGCCCTGAAAGGGGAATACAGCCAAAGGGCTGGCACACTGGAACAAGTCTCCTGGCCATTTCTACCCAGCGCTCGTCTTCCAGCTTCAACCGACATGTGCTTTTGGCTCCTTTCACATTCCTACTCAAGTTGTCCCCACTCTCTTCTGACTCGCACATGCTCCCCCCTCGTTTTTCACTCTTCGGCTTCCCTGACACTAAAAAGACGTAGGGAGCAAAAGGGAGTGGCGGCCTGTGAAAAAGTCACAAGCACGTACGGATATGATGGAAGACTTTGAAGTGATGTTTTACCGCTCTATGATCAGGTAACTTCAGGTCTAGCTTCTCCTAGCTAAGATAGCAGGAGTACCCAAAGGTCAGGCATCTACTCTGTGCTTTTGAGCTTGTATAAGCTGTGCTTGTTACCACCTAACTTTTTTTTAAACTTAAATTTTCCTCAGCCCACTTGCATGGTTCTCCTTCGCCAAAAGAAATAATACCATATAGGGAAAAGGCTAACAAACCTCAGCAATCATGCTGTAAGAAGCCATACAGATCAACAGAAAAGGAAAAAGCATAATCCATTACCAAATATGGGGTTGAAATAAATAAAAATAACCCTGAGCAAACTTGGTATCGAGGAGGAAACCACCACCGTTGATACTTTATTCCTGGTGAAGAACTGGGATGCTGACAACTCACTAAACCATCCTGCCCTTGACCTAGGACTATGGATGATCAGAGACGTGAAAAACCAGAATAGAGGAGCAGATATTTGCAGCTATTTATTTCACTGTATTACTAATGAATCTCAATAGAAATGGTATTATTTTGATCGTGTTAGCATTGTTACAACTGGAGGAAAAATAAGTCGTTGTTATATTTTGACTAGATTGTTAAAGCATTAATTAAAGCAACAATAAATTCTAATTCTTGGATCCTCCTACAGTGTGTTCTTTTTGATTACCCATGTGAAATTATGTAAATAGGAGAGGATCTCTCTGTTTCCTCCTGGAGACCGAGAACAAATGACAAGTGTTAAAACATATGATGGAACACTGCATGGAAGAAATAAAAAGAAATTCTAAATAGTTGCTTTTTAGATGTCTGAAAGAGCATGCTACTGTTACAGCAGTGGAGTAACGCGGCAAAATTTGAGGTCAGAAACAGAAATTATTAATAGCTTTAAACTATGTGCATAAAGAGTTTGCTGCATGACAGTCAGAAGTAGGGTCAGTTTTTGTTACATGGACAGCCCACCTTCACAACTTTGTAACCCTCAATAAAATCCTTTCCAGTGTTGTTTCCCTCTTTCACACAGCACAGAGAGCACACACGCTAGCACCGAGGCCGGCACCACAGCACACCAGAGACGGAATACCTACCAGACCAGTGATGACCTGCTGCAGCAGGGAGTACCCAGCACCCGCGCAGGAGCTCGCAGTGCTGCTTCCCTGACTACCCCCACGACCGCAGCAATGTGCACACTGCCAGTCTAAGCCTAAGTGTGAAAAGGGACGTATGGGAGACAGGTACACAGTCATTTACAAGGTGACGGCCATTTTCTGTCTTCTAATTTGTAACAACTAAATATTCCCATTTTGTTGGGATCACCTGGATAACGAAAAGCCTATGCTGTTCTTCTGCATACTCTTTCCTCTTCCTTTTGTGTTACGCTCATGCAGATGCACACATCCGCATCTCTACTGCACCAGCCCCTGTTGAGATTCTCATCAGCTAAAAAGCATTTGAGCTATCACTGATCAGGAACAGCATTGGACTGAATTTTCAAGGATGCTGTCAAGTTCATTTTATATACACCACACTGGAATCTCATCATGCTGCAATTAATTGGAAATGTATTTAAAATTATTTAAAACTTATGGGAGAAAGATCATATATATCACAAAGTACCAATTTATTTTATGGACATAAAATCCTCCCAAGAGTGTCCCTAATCCACATAATTTTTGACTGATGTTTGCAATAGAACATTTTCATCAGCAGATATTCAAATGAAAATACATGTGCCTGACCATCTTTTTAATGAGTTCACAGTCAGAATATGATACATACAGAGAGTACATACTCATTATCCTATATAAAGCTGGAAAAAAATGACTACTAAGCTGACCAGTACACACCCAGGGTTTGCAGAATTAATTTACTGAACTGTTCTCCAAGATGCACTGAGGGGGATGAAGGTAAGGAATCAAAGGTGCAGAGCTAAGAAGGAATAACTGAATGAACAAATGACAGTAGTTTAAACTATAGAAAAGTATCTGCAAAAAGGCTACCACTGGAGAATAAATATTTCCCCAAAACAGCAGTGGCATAGAGTATCCAGGGAAACAGGTTGTGCAATGTCCATCACCTGGCATTTTCAAGATCAGTCTGGACAGAGGAATCTTATAACAACATAGCCGATTCAGTTTAGGGCATGGCGATATAGAGGATGCGACTTTCCAAAGAGCCTTATTTTTCTGTAATTCAACATATTTTTAGTATTTTATGCTGCTGAGATTTTTATTTAGCCAAAATTTGCATGGGGCTTGCTGTAATATAATATATTGCATGTACTATCATTGGACTGGAAATAAGTTAACACCGGTTTACATATCTTTGATAAATCAACACATTCATAAAATATGCACTTGAGAAATACCAACTTTAAACATTAATGTGTATGAAGATAGAATTCAACTGTTCCATAGGGAAAGAATGCAGAACTTGGTAGAAATCTGGAACATCTAAGAAGTCAGTAAAAAACTGAATGATAATAGTATCTTTGCGTGCTCATTTAGAGGGGCAAAGTAACTTTAACAGCTTAATAGGCTGAAGTAATAGCGGCTCCCAAACTTTCTGAAGCAACACACTGCGTCACAGAACTGTCCCTCTCACATCCCCAGCTCCTGAGCCCCAGCTGCCCCTACCGCCACGGTTTCCCCTACCACCACGGTTTCTCCTCCAGGAGTTCTGCCCGCAGGCAGTCCTCACGCCGAATTACCTCCAGTGCTTAACTTGTTACAACGTAAGTATCCTGGAAGCTTCTTAGCATTTCTTTAAAAATCACAAACATTTATTTACAGCATATAAAAATACTTTCCAAAGAAAAATTATGAAAATATAGTGAACCTAGTACTATCCCTTCCTGAGGGGCAAAGTAAGTAACAGAGGAAGAAAGGCAATCAAGAAACAAAAGTATTTCTCACTTTCCATAACTAATAAATATAATTTAAAGTGGCCAAGGAAATTTAATAAAGGCAAATGGATTTAAGCATAAATGACTAATAGCAATACACTTATGAAAGGTTTAGAAGTTAATTTTTCTCACAAAAATCTAAAAGTCAAAATTATTTATTTTCCTATATTTTGTGGTGGTGGTGGTGGTTGTTATTATTATTATTATTACTTCGTACTTAATCAGATGAAGAAGTGTAGCAATAACTACGCAGCACTTTTTGGTTGTGTTAGATAAAATTGTGAGGTAGCCTGGTTAAGTGTTTCAGGCTCTGGTAATGCTATTACCAAACCTAGAACAGTGCTCTGCCGTTGGCTCTGCAGGCATTAGCAGCTTTACTAATTACTGCACTATTATGAATGCAAAATTACCACAAAGCAATGCCAGAAGTCAACATTTCTTAAGCTGTCCACCCTGGAGAAAGTAGTAGCTTTTACATTCTGAAGACATGAAAGCACTCTAAGTACTTAATAAGTAAAAGTCAAAGATTTACACATTTCAAAACTGAGACTGAAATATGGGTGTGAATTAACTCTTCATAGTTGCTGAAGGCTAGATAGGCAAAAGAAAGTGCGTGCAGCAAAAGCAATTATTGTTCTTCTAGTTCAACATCTCAATAATTACAGCACTCGCGTAAGATGTGGGAATCATGGAACAGGATCCACTTCTCTAAATGTAGGCTGTCTTGCTTTGTCTAAGCTTTGGGTAAGTAGGTCTGGAAGTGAACGTCCTAGAATAGGCATCTAAGTCTCCTCTCTACTCAGTGGAAAGCAGCACATGCGATGGAATACTTGCAAAGATGGGTAGTCCACACAAGTGAGACAGCCCCCTTTTTCTATTCGTACGCTGCCTAGAGCAAGACAGAATCTGAGCCACTGAATTTCAGTGCCCGCAGCTCCCTGCTGAGCGTCCAAGGAACTAATGTTAACTACATGCACCCCCATGGGATATAATTCTGGGGTATGATAGCAGTGGTAACCATCTTTAATGTAATTTCTCTGAGCATTTATGGATGAGCGCAGTAACACTGGCAGAAAGCTTTCAGAGTTAGCATGGAAGCACCCCGTGCTACAGTCGGGCAGTGCTAGGAAAGGAGGTGAACTAAATTGTCATTTGGGACTTAGGAGGTTTTCAGGCAGACAGCCTCATTCATTGATTAACTTCCTCTTTGGTCTGAAGGGATACAAATATATATCTAGTAATTCTGAGAAGAGGCTACTTTGGAACAGCAGAAGGCATTTCTTAATGTCTTCTGCTGAAGTCACTGCACGGCATTATGCAATTACCCTCTAAATGAAGGAAGAAGAGCACTATTCTTTGTAGTCTGGTCAACTGCATAGGGATCGCTTACTGTGATTACACAAAGAGTACGGTATGACAAGCATTTCGGGTAAGAGGCAAAATGGTGAATCCTTTCTAAAACTCCTGAAAATTAGGTTTTTTTTTTTCCTCAAAAGCTTTTTTACTAAAAAAACCCACCACTATAATGAATGTATAAGGAAAAACAAAGAGATCAGTAAAGAGAGTAAGGACTAGAGAGCTTTCCTGCGTAGAGCTCCATAATCGCGTCATCATAAAGAGCTATTCTCCTTATGTTCAAAATTATTAGATTAGATTCCCTGTATATTAGACATCCAGGTACCTCAAACTCATGTCATCGAATGTCAAAATAAAAATCAACCTTGTATCTTTTCTTGTAACAAGGAGATCTATTGTATTACTAGAACTATACTATTACTAGAACTACTGTATTACTGGAACTATACACAGGTAATTTTGAAGTTTTAATAAATGTAGCTCTAATTTAAACATGTCCGCTGGCAATAGTCAATCTGAATTAATCCAAAAAACAACACAGACCTAGTAGGCACTGTTTTTTAAACATCTCTGCCCTAATTGAGAATGTGCAAGTCAGCTAGAGCTAGGCCACAGAATGAAATTTCTACAAAAACTGCAACATATTCAATATAGTGAAAAAACCAAATATTTTCTTTTGAAATTGTTCTGACTCACACTTGACCACAAAAGTTGCTCCAAACAAATTACTCCCAAATGTACTCTTAGTTTTCTGTATGTTTATTTTGCTTTAAGTTTGCAAGGAATGTTAAATGATAGCTCAATCATATACTATCCATGCTTAACTCATACATAAACATCCCACTGTCTCATTAAAAAAGGATCTCCTTGTGATTCTGTTGACACAAAAAGCCTTCGGCATAACTGGTCAATGTTACCTAAAGTAAATAAAGCAGTAGAGGCCAAACAACTCACCCAGCATATGTAGGAATAATAGTCAAAACCCAGGCTACTGCAACCACAGCGTGTATAAACTGTTGTACTAGAGCACTACCGCATTCTGCATGATAAAAGCAGGGTTTAATGATGGATTCCAAGACCATAACTGAAATTAAAGTCCAGATAAACACTACCCTCAGCCCAATGAGAAAGTTTATCATAGAATATCCTTTATCTTTCTGCAATGTAACAATTTACAGTTCCTTTCCATACTGTGGATTGGCATTGAGAAAAGACAGAAAATAGAAAGCAGTCACAATAAAAAGACAATGTTACAGTTCTAACACAGGTTGATTTCTCAATCCCCAACTTTAAGTGATTGTCAAAAGACTATGATACCTATCACTAATTGATATCTCTACTAATTACCTAAAATATGTTAAACTAGATTGCTTTGCATGGATTACAGGTTTAATGGAAATCCAAGAAATACTTCATATTAAACCCTCCCTGGGGGATTCATATCCTCTTAGCCAGAAGGAAAGCAAGTATTTGTGGCTTTTTCAGCACTAATTCATTCCCCAAAATTGCAGCTGGCTGAACAACAGGTTGATTGAAAGAAACAAGATTACTACATCAGCAAAATCTGTTAAAAATATGAAATCTCTTGGGGAAGAAAAAAATGGAGAGCTCACCTCTTCACACTGATGAACTGGGACAACTAGCTTCTACATCAGGTAATCAAGAAAGGAATGAACAGACTGCCTAATCTGAAGTTGAGATTTGTTATCCTTCCATCACAGAAATGACTAATTGCCCAAGATTCCCTGTGATCACAGATCACCTCCAGCCTGTCAGGCACCTTCCTCTTACTAGATTAAGTTTTACAACTGAGTTGTCACAACTTAGGGACAAATAGCACCTTTTAGATTCTTTTTCATAACCGACTCACTATTCCAATTCACGAACTTAAGCATGTACACAGCCTCAGCAGACTAAGGCCTATATATCAACCTCTTCAACTAATCAGACTATAAAAATATTTAAATAATGAAATTTTTCCAAATTGCATTCCATAATGAAAAATTACCTTTTAAACACCACCAACAGGAGTATTAAAGAGTTTGGAAAGCTAATAGAATCACTGAGGTTGAGTGAAGGGAATGCTGTAAGCCTTCTGAATGAATGCTAATCGATCCACATATATTTAATGAGATGCACAGTGCAGACGAGTTGATGATGGTGACTGATACAGTTAAAACTATTGACATCTATATCTTTTAAAACATAAAGCCTAAAGGGGTAAGATGCCTGTGATTAAGCACATAAGAAATGAAAGCAAGTTGCCCTAATCATAGAATCATTTAGGTTGGAAAAGACCTTTAAGATCATCAAGTCCAACCATTACCCTAGCACTGCCAAGTCCACCACTAAGCCATGTCCCTAAGCACCACATCTACACATCTTCTAAATACCTCCAGGGATGGTGACTCAACCACTTCCCTGGGCAGCCTGTTCCAATGCTTGACAACTCTCTCCGTGAATAAATTTTTCCCAATATCCAATCTAAACCTCCCCTGGCGCAATGTACTTTAATGTATCTCTTTCCCCTCCCTCCCCCACATCTGAAATCAAGAAAAAGGCCTGAAATTTCAGGTTCCCCTTCTTGTTCTATTCTGTTTCTCCTTCTTGTTGAAGACAACAAGACTGCACAATCCTACATTTAGATGCCACAGTCCCATGGAAATATAACAGCCTCACAACGTGTTAACAGCATTACCGGTCTGAGAATGCAACTTATTTCAATGTGTAAATTCAGGTGAATTGGGAAGAGGATGTGTCAGAGGGACAAACTCAATGTTTGTGTATGCTACGTGGTGCCATTCATGTTATGCTACTTCTAGATTCGGTAACAGATTTAAGGTCAGATATTCTTAGTATAAAGATAAATGCGTTGGTAATAACAGTACTGTTTCTTGATGTAGAGAAACAAGAGAGCAGCGAAGTGAGTAACATAAGGATGCTTCCAGTTTACTATTTAAGGAGCCATCTTTTTTCCCACAAAAACCTACAATTATTATAATTTCTTTAATTCAACCATTAATTCTTAAGGGTCCATGACCAAGCCACTAATATTTCTCCCAAAGCAGTAACTCTTCCGAAGTACAAGACAGATATGCAGTTGCTCTCATCTTACGGCTAGCTCAGTTCCTTCCCATTCTTTCCCATAAAACTCTGAAAAATTACATCTTTCTTTTAATCGATCTTTACGATGATAAACATTCACGGGGTAATTTGTTCCGAGTAGGATGCCTGCATTTTGTTTGCACTGAAAACCAAATTGGCTCTGAGGCATTTCCTCTTGGCACTAATAGGATTTAAGAGATTTAAATAATATAAAGCAGTCTTGTGCAACATATTGAAGCTAAATCTGAGCACTCTTTCAGTGTATCAGTGGTATTAAGAAGTCTAAAGAAAAATTATGGTATATTTAGAGGCATTCAGAAATACTGAATTACATATATTGATACACTTGTTAAACATGTCAACAACAAGCAATAAGTCTCAGCAGTATGTACAAACTACCTTTTAGAAAACGTGAGTTAATAGAAGCATATGCTGAGAACCTGTACCTGAAGAGTCAGTGACTCAATATTCTAGAAAAACTCATGAATGCTTTCCCTTATGGATTAAATATGAATAACCTTCTTCATCCCCAAGAAGTTAGTTAATATAAGATTATAAAGCAGTTTTCATTTCTATCATGACTACTATTAAATATTCGCCAATTACAACTGCATTTTATTTACTGGAATATATTCCATTTGTATTAGCTTTCATGCTAACAAATTTTAATAACAACATATACTTCCGTAAAGATTGTCCTGCGTTCATTACCATGGCCTTTTGATGCCGTTAGGAAAGTTTACCAAAATAGCAGCAATGAATGGTTAAGTCAAGGGTTGAGAAGAATATTTTGAGATAAAAGCCTGCCCTAAGGTTTTCTGGCCTATTTTTTTACTTCAAACACAAAAAATATTTCCATAATTCGATCTCAATTAAAACATTAGTTTTGCAACTCTGTTGACTCTTAGCCCTATAACAACAGAATAGCAGATGAAGTATGGCTATTTTTCACATCTCTCTCCTTTCTAGTATTTCTGTGGATTTCAGAGTATACGAAAGTGAGGGTCAAAACCAGCTCAAAATATAAGCACAACCTTATGAAGAGGCTAGGCCTCTTTGTTGTCCAAATAGCAATAAAATCTAATTTAGACTCCTTAACTGTTTTGCCTGCAGACTTTAAAATCTGAATTTAATCTCCATTCTCATTTTTAATTAAAAAAATAATTACATCCAGCTATGAATTTCAATAAGGCTTATTCATGGCTACTTTTAATCTTATTAAAAAGCTTAATACTGCTTTATATTTAATCAATGACATACATACCTGTCCACAATATCAGAATACCAAATTCACTGTAATCATTCTGTGCTTCTCCACAACCCTTTTCGATATGTTATCTTTTTTTGTTTCACCCTTTGCAAATCTCATGGATGCTATGAAGAGGTATCTTCAAATGTTTATGTCCTCTTGTCTTCCCAATAATTCAGATGAGATTAAGACCTGAACTGCTTTGTATACATACAGCTGGTGTTTTTATTTTATGATGACCAACTTAAGAAATTTGCTTTCTAAATTTTAGTGGTAACACACTGAGCATCATGAAAAAACCTGACCAAACTGTTTGCAGTCAGCACTGCTCATGTATTTGGATACCAGAACATCTGAGTCAGCCCTGAGGAAGAACAGAAAAGAGGCGTCACTTAAAAAAACTGATGATGAACACCCTGTGCGAGACTGGCAGTTCAACAGGTTCCCAGGCAGAGGCTTTCCGCCCGCTCCATGTTCAGCGTACTGCTTCCTTCCAGCCTCCTCTCCGGACTTCATGTGATCAAAAACTCTTCTCGCTCTGACTTCTTCCCTCCTCTGTCATTCCAATCTTGGCATCATAATTTCCCACCACCAATCTTCCCTCCTTGGTCTCCAGTAAGCACTTCCAAATATTTCTCAAATATCTCAAACGTACATTGTGATGCTACCCTGAAATTCAGCTGTTCAATGAAGTTGTCATTCTACCCAGACTGATCAATATAAAAGCAAGATTAAACTAAAGTATAAGACTTAAACTACACGTCACATTACGTTTTGTGATAAATTTCAGGAGACTTATTGGGCACAATTTTTTTTTCCCCCCTGTATGAGAGCCATCACAACTATGACAAGATTTTTTTTCATAGTCACAATGGCTACCATTGAAATGTGTTCACCTTTTTTTCCCCAGGGGGGAATATACAGGAGGAAAAAAAAAGGTGAACACATTTCAATGTTAATTTTGAAGATGTACACATACTTTTGAAACATAGGCCAGGAATTAGCTGAAGAAGAGAATGTTAAAGAAGATTTTTCTTCTGTTATCATTTGAACTAGTAGAAATGCTTTAAAAAGGAAGCGCAGCTTTCACCTATTTTTGGCCATATTTATAATGGTAACTAGTAATAAGCATGACAGTTTTGATCTCTTTAAAGACTGCTGTAAAATTGAATGTGTTTAAACACAATGTATTGCTATGTTGAGTATTTCAAGTATTTCTCTAAATGCTGCTGATGAAGTATGAGGTTCTTGCCACACTGGGGTCCACCTAAGTTCTCCATGTACTTTTGAGATTTAAGGTCAGAGAAATCATGCTAATGTGGCACAAATCAACCATTTTTAAACCCGCTTATATGGTAAGCTTTCTGCTGAATTTTCCTACAATACTAACAGTCTCCTCTGTGCTGAAGGTCTGAGCATCATTATTAACCAACAGAGTTACAGATAAGTTACTGGTCAGCACTGAGTAACGACATTTTATTAGTAAGTTTAACAAAGCTACTGATACCATATGGATACAATGCTCAGTTGATGCATTTATTTTGGCACTGAACCTCATTTTTCCCACAAGACTTCAATGTAGATCGTAATTATAAAGCTTCAGTCTAGCACTACAGATGGTCCCATCACACTTTGATGGCCAATTTCAAAACTTTCAGAGCCTCCAACAATGAAACATAATAAAACGGACAGATATTATTATGCACAGTTCGAATACATGCATGAATATGCTTAGTTCTATGCAGCATTTTAAAAAACATATCTTCCAACATAGAAATTCAAGTTTAATCTATTGACTACAAAAGCAGCCAAAGTTAGAAAATTTTGTTCTTGTACTTGAATGTTAAAAGGCTTGTGGTTATCCTGCATGGAATTAATTCATAGTGCTGTAAATTAGCTTTTTCTGAAACTAATTTTAATAATTTGACTAATTAATAAAATTACTAGCTAACACTTTTACTCATGACCCAAATACACCTTTCATTAGAACTCATCTAGAGAATCTTCAACAACAAAAAAGGAGAAAATATTCTTTTACCCAAAGACTGAACATCCAGGCAGCAAAGACTGAAAAAATAGGGCAACAAAACACTTCAATGCATGATTCCTTTCTTATTCTTAAACTTCCTACAAACAGTGCAAGGCAGCTGATTATTGTCGTAAGGACGGCCACCCTGTCCTGCCAACGCACTCTGTTTATACAAGCCAGTTACTTTGAATGTTTTAATACACCAACTCTTCTGTTTACCTAAGATATCACTTTAAGGTTTAGGATTCCCCTAGTTCCTAGGCTGCCAGCCCTGGGAATAATAAAACATGCCAGCCTGGACAGAGCCAAATGAGTAACTACTTCTGAAATGATACTGCAGGCACTTCTATCTTAATTCATTTGAAGCTGTTTATCCTGGCAATTTTATCTTTTCCACTGTTTTCTTTCCTGCTAGTTTCTCCCTTAATACATACTGGTTATCAGGCATGTCAATATCAAATAGGAACTCAAGTTCCATACGGTATTTATTAAAAAAGAACAACCCACACTTCCTTATAGTCACACATATTATTAGCAAATATACAGAATAATTTTTTAAACAAAATTTCATATATTATTCAAAATTCAAATGAAACATTATTTTCAAAAATTTTAATACAGATTTCACAATATAGGTTTTAAAGTAGATTTTAAATGAAATAAAGCTTAAAAATCCTGGTAACCACAATTATGAATACAGTCTCAGATATAAGATAAAATTCAAAAATAACTTGCACTGTATAAACATTTTATTTGAAGGCAGAATGATATAATTCTGGAACACAAAATAGCATCAACACTCCACTCTTGTTCAGATTTCAGACAGTTTGGTCACAAAGACTTCCCTGAACTGGAATAACCACATGATATTTAACTGATTTCAGCTAATTTCTTTGTATTACTATCATTTTTTATTTTTATTACAACTCTGAGAAAGTTACACTATAGTACATACTCTGTCTTTCCTTCAGTTGCTTAAGCTTAAGCCCCTAGTGCAACTTGAGATACGGAAGGACACCTCACTTGTCCTGAAGCTGCCAGTGCAGCAGAATGCAAATCTCCTGTAGGTTTCCATGTCTTCCTCACAAGCCTTTCATGGATGTCTCAGATCTGAGTGGAATTCAGCTTTAGATTAAGATACCTAAATTTTGATGTCTACTGAAAATGTAAGGATTTGATTCAGCTACCTAAATATAGCGATTTACTACTACCCTGTCTAGCCTCCAGCTGCCAATCTGGAAGAGTACAGGTCTCCCATAGGCCCTGTGTCATACCTATACCCGTCAGATCTGGTGATGTCTCTGATACTGCAGGACATCTAAAATGGCACTGGAGCGTGTTCAGATAAATGAACCAATCCCACCTGAGATATCCTATCAACAGAGATAACGAAGCCAAGAAAATAGCTCAGCTTACTGAAGTCGACATTCAGCTGAATCTCTCCCCATTCCATAGACGCCATCTGTAAAGAGAGCCTAGAGCTTATCTTGCATGTAGACACAGAAAAGTAGGTGCCTTAGTAAAGAACTAAATTGCACCCATATGTTACACATAGCAAGAAAAATATCAACCCAAACAACTCATTCTGCAAGGCAGAATGTGAATGTGTCATCCCCACTTTGCAGATTGTCCCAGCATCTGAAAGTATTACACTGGTGGGCTTTTTGAGCCTAAATTATTTCCAGGCCCTACTATCCAGAAGAAAGAAAAAAAAAAACAGATTAAACACATCTTGTGACATACGAAACATAATGAAATATTGTTTTAAAAGTGCAAATCTGAGAGAACAGTGATAGAGGATTAGTTACCCAACTAGAGCCAGGCAGAATCTGGACAGGCCATGCTCTATTGACAGACACTGCCTGCCACCTAATTCAGCAGGAAACGGCCATTTTAAATGTATTAGAAGAGAGGGGTTTATGGCACATGGATCTAGAGGCATGGTTCAGAGTTTGATGAAAACAATGATCTGTTAGTTATTAAAAAAGTTTTAACAATTTGGGTTTTTTCCAATTTATTTAAACACTTTAGTGATTCAAAATATAATATCACATTTATTTTGTGATATAAAGTAAAATATATTTCAGAAGGAAGATGCCTTTCCGACATTACTGTTTTCAGCCTGATTTCTACTCAGGGTTTCAAAATTCTCTCATCTAAAAAGTCCTCATAATCAAGCTGAAGCTTTTGATTAGTAACATTTACTTTGGGATATTAATACCTATAGACAAATTCCCACTCAAGTTTCCTAATATTTCAATTAATCTTAAGATATATTGCAGGGCAGTCCTTCTAAGCACTCTTCTGTAAAGCAACAGTATGTCCCTGAGAGCATGATGATTTCAGTTCATTTTTCATTCTCAAATTACATTCGAGAACTACATCCCCTTTGTATACAAGATGATAACTTTGGTCGGCACCTCAGCTCCAATCCTTAGATGGGAACCACTGGATTCAGAAATTTCTTCTCTCTGTCTCTGGGGCTAGAAATTCAAGCTGTATTGAGCATAAGGTGAACTCTTCCCAGTTAAGTCTATTTCCTTCCAGTGCTCTGAATTATGTTTCATATGCCAAGAGAAAGCAGTTTTAATACAGTCTTCATAGTCTTTGTAATAGAAGAGGCAAAAACGTACATTTCCCTGTTCAGCTTACAGAGAAAAGAACCTTACTTTACCTTTGCACTACAGAGAAACACCACAACACTTTCTTCTAAGGAAAAACGTGCTTCTAGCAGCAGGGTGTTCTCCAGGCTAACTTAACGCCTCAGAATACCTGCATTGCCATTCCTTGGTCTCCTAGATACTCAAAATTCATTAAATTTTAATAGGACTGTGGTAGCACAGAACTTGAGTTATCTGTCTGCACCGCTTTTACTGTTCTTGAAAGAGAGAAGCCAACCACTCCAGACACAAGCAACAGATAGAGGGCACAGTCTGACTTCAAGTGGGTTGCAAAACATCCAAGCCAGCCGACTGTCAGACAGACATTTTGACAGGTGGGAGATACCTCTTCGTGTATTTTTCCATCTTCAATCATGATGCGATGTACTGTATTTTTGCTAGTCCATTACCTTGAGTTGAACAAAAATTATTAGTGATGATCTGTTTTAATATACTAAAAGACAGATTGGCCAATCTATGCAAGACTTCTAAAATATGCTTGTTCTTAAATTATAGCAATACTTGTTCTTAATTTTAGCAACACACTGCAAGTGAAATATAATTTTCTTCCCATCCCTACCCCAAGAAACTGGCAAGTTCACAGTGATTAGAGAAAACAAAACCAAATATATTTACAGTTCAAAATAAAACTTTTTAAAAATCTATTTTCTCATCTTAAACAAAAAGACATTTGTTAACTAAAGAATTAACAGTGCTTGCCAAAATCTATTTCCATTTAACTCCTTTTTGTCTTCTCAGAGCAATACAGAATATTGAGAGGTTTTACAGCAGCCTGTTCAAATTATTCGACAATTTTTAGGACTTCCTGTTCTATCTTTCAGGTACTGTCATAAAGAAGATTTTATTCAAACCTTCAGTTCTCAGTCTACTCAGGGTGTCCTAGCAATTTGTTTCAAATAAAAAAAAAACTCCTTGGAGCATGACTTTGCCTCCAAAGTGAATGTAGGAATTGATAACTACGCAGAGAAGGGTATACGGACACCACATCCATTCGTTGCCAGGATAAAACCACCTGAGCAGCTGTTCAGCTCTCACAGCACTTTTCTGGATCCATTACCACATGCAGCACAGACATCTGAAAAGTGCATCCCTCTCCCTCAATGTCCTGGGAGCCGTTTGGATACAGATTTGTCAGTATTCTAGTCAGTTCAGACAGATATAAATTAAGTACTCATGCCATGGTTAGTCTTCCAGATGCTATACAAATCTTGGCATAAATAATATTACCAGGCAGCAAACAGTGTATAATATAATACAATTGCATTTGTAGAAACATAACCACAAAAAGTTAGGCTATATTTTTCCAATTTTGAGTGTTTAAGACTATTTTTAAACCATATTTAACAAACTTCATCATGTAAACAAAAAATGGGTAACAATATTTTCAGAAATCTGTGCTTTTGGGATGACTTTTTCAAGTGGTACAAGATACCAAATGTTGGACATTCCACATGAATAACTTGACCAAACCAAAACCTGATAGAAATTAGGTTCAGAACTGAGCAGTTGCTGGTGCTGAGCCCTGAACTGACTTTAGAAGGAATAATTTTTAAGAATCTCTTAACATGGGCAGATGCAATGTTGAAAACTACTTATGTAAATACGTATGTTATGCCTGTACATTTCAACAGACCTAAAAAGATTAAGAAAAAAGCATATATTTCAACAGCTAAATTTAGTGGATTTTCTGTTCCCTTGTGCTGCCATGTGTATTCTCCTGGTTTGTTTATATTTCAGAGGCCCTTAACTCCTTTAAATCCTGTCATCCCAGCCTTTCTGGCACATGAACAAGCACTGCTAAAAAATATGCTGTGGACAGCATTGTATCTTGTACATGTTGCCCATCGTCCAATTGAACAGTTTGAAGTTTCAAATCTCCAATGCAACATCAGCACCTTTAAGCAAGCATAAACTCCACAGCTTCTAGACCATTCCTCTGATGTGCAAACACTGAGATTATCCCTGTGTTCACAATCCCAGAAACCCAAACAATGTAAAAGGGTGAGGCTCCTTCACTTTCCTTTTGTGTTATGTATTCTACAGCTACTGTGATAACACCCAACAAAACAGGCTTTCTCTTCAGCCACTGACTGCAAGGAAGTCTGAGAGTAGCTTTTAACTTCTGTTAATGGTTTGCAGGCAGTCAATGGAAACAAGCATACTGTTACAAGCATCCTACTCTATGACTTACTGATTCTGAAGATGTAATTTAAATCAAAATTACCTTTATTTTCTTTTCCAATATTTTCAACCTTTCCATTCCATTCCACTCTACCATTTGAAGTTCTTCTCTAACATCCCATTTCTCTGTTATTTACTTCCAACATCAAACTGACCTTAGTTTATCGTAGTTATAAATAATATGCCTGGACAACTCTGTGGCCATCAGTAGCATTATGTCTTCAGAAAGATTAGCAGAAGCTTCTGAAAAGCAAGATGTTCCTATCACCATTTCCCATTACTCATGAAAAAACGCCAGAACAAGGCACAGATGCTTCCTGCCTAGGGAAATTAGAACCTAAAATATAGCAAAAGTAAAACTATGTTGGAGCATGTGTATGTAAGGGAAGAGTGGAGAAAAATAGGAAACTAGGAGAGAGATCGTATGTGCTTTGCTTTTAAAATCATTCTTACAAATTGTAGCAGTTCTGAATCATTTATTAAAATAACACAGAATAACTGGGTTTTAAGGAGGGAGCAGCAAACATGGCAGCTTAGGGAAACAGGGTGGAAAGAATCACTTAAAATGCACTCAAGAGCAAAAGCAGAAAAAAGTCATGACTGTAGTATGAAAGCTGTTTTGTGGCGAATGGAGAGGGAAAGCGTACGATGAGGGATGTAGTCTCATGATGTGGAGCTGTTCAAACCTGACAGCAGGAGAAAGGACAAATGAAAGGGATTTAACATTATCAACATCTCAATTTACACCTACTAACTAAATACAATAGGGCCAACAACCTTTCTCTGGGCCCACGACCAGCTGTCACACACAACTCATCTGTTCACCTAAACTCTTCTAACCAAGGCAAATGACTATCCTGAAGAGTGCCCAGCTTACGCTAAACTCTGATCCATGCCCAGGCCTTGTCTGGGAGAATTCCAGTTGGACTGCCCCAAAACCATGTCATGAAATATCCCACAAATTTAACAGAGTGGGCAAAAGTGCCAGTCCTTGTGCCCAAGTCCTGGTCCTCTTTCATTTACTACTATAGATACAGCCCTTGTGTATAGCAGGAAGAATTGGCAGAGGATTACAGAAGAATGAGCACTCTTTGATTCCTTCGCCACTTTTCCACATCCTAGGCAGGCTCCCTAGCAGAGATGCATTCCAGTTCACTTTAAAGTGAGGAGGTTTCAGATCCTTCCATCCAAACCTCATGCCTCTGCCAGTACATTAGGCAAACACGATCCAGTGCAGGGTGGTGGTCATTAAGTGTTACGTCGTCAGTCTGTTCCACAAAATCCACAACAGCGCACTCAAACCATGTGAATTCAGTTAGGCATTAGACCTTGTGTTAATATTTTTTTATATCTACAGGTACAGGGAAATAACCATCTCTGTATGTTCCTTTCAATAACAATGTGGGACTTCGGGATTATGAAGCGACCAGGATCATTTCATGACCTACAAAGACAAGGTAAACATGGACATAGAGAGTCAACTTTTAGGAGCGTTCCAGCATCCAATTGTTTCCAGTGAAATGACCAACTGAACCCAATGCTTCTCAGAAGTTACTGAAAGACTAGCAGTTCAGAAGTCCCTACTCAAACTTGTAAACAGATACAGTCTGAACTTCCATTGATCATGAACTCACTTTCCACCGCAGAAAAGGAACAGTAAAATACTGTTTTCCTGATCTGATAGCATTTTTTCCGCCAACCTTATACAGATTTAAAAGAATATATAAAACACTCTGCAATGGAGAGTCCTCTTGATTTATTTGTTGCTAGGTATGCAGTACTTACAGAAAATGAAAGTCAAGCCTCAGTTTTTGATTAAATGCCCTGTAGAGTTAATTAGTTTCACGGGATGACTATAGTGCATAATTATTTCATTTTATAGGGTTTTAATGCACCCCTTAATTTTACAACTGTCTGCTTGTTTTACTATTTTTGGAAAGGGTAAAAAGATACAATCAATCAGTTTTCCTGAATACCTCACTAAAGCATGTCTTCAACCACTGGAACAACCTCCCAGGGGCATGGCAGAGTCCCCATCACTGGCTGGGTTCTCGGCGTGGTGTGAGGGGGGCGGTGAACAACCTCCCAGGGGCATGGCAGAGTCTCCATCACTGGCTGTTTTCAAGATGTGATTGGATAGGGTGCTAGATAATCTCCTATATGCTCCCTTTCCCATGAACGGTTAGACCAGATAATCTTCGGAGGTCCCTTCCAACCTGGGCTGTTCTATCATTCTTTAACCTTCCTGTAAAATAAATAAAAGTTGTTTTTTTCATAATTCATTGCAAGTCAGTCATGTCATGGTTAACTGCATTTTGTACTTCAGCGGTCCTTTAAAGTAAAATGACTAAACTCACCAATTGCTTCTGGTAGAATTAATGTATTTTCATATCTCATCCTTACTAAGTAAAATATTCTGACAATACGTTATAATTATTTTCTGTTAGCACTTAGTCGCATAAACACAGTTGGTCCCTTAGCACTTCATCCTGCACTAAATATCCACAGCAAGTAATAGTCTCCTGTCCTAAAAGCCTTACCCATTAAGCTAGTTACCCCAAATGTAGGTGCATCTGACTATGTCACATTTCTAATCTGGAGTTTCATACAGTTCTGAACAGCTGTTCCTAATCAGAAGTTACACATATAAGGAAATTTTGCCTTTGTGCAGCCCCCTTCTTCATCAGAATCAGTAGTATTCATTAACTCTGGTCCTACTGCTGTTTCAGAAGCAGACTACTCCTACGATTGTTTTCAGCATAATCAGGTTTTAAAACATACCTAAGTTATGTTCCTTCCTCTGCCGCTATTCATTTTCTTTGCAGCCTACTATGAAGAATCTTATCAAAGGCTTTGTGAAAATCATAGAACATTATGTCTGACAGGTAACCTTTATGTACTTTACCTACTTTTTTCAAAGAACTCCGGCAGGCTGAAAAAGCACAATCTTCCTTAGAGGAACTCTGATACTTTCACCCCATCATACTACACAAATGTACTATTCTGTCTTTAATTACAATCTTCAGTTTACCTGAAATTCTCAAGAAACCTCCTGGACTGTAACTCACAATCTCCAGCCTGCTCTTGTAAGGACAGCATCACAGTAGTGACACTGCGGTCTTCTGCAACAACTACTGGTTAAGAAATACAGCGTGCTCTACCAGTTCTCCATTTTCATAAATGGTTTTGTTCAGAGTATTTAAAATTTGCATAATGCTCTAAAGTATATATGACACTTCATAGATACATAACAGGCCAAGTCTCTGCCCTGTGAAATTTATAACCTAGTTCATAAAGCTATTTAGAGGAACATTATCCAAATCTAATTCACTTCTGCTTTATTTCATATGGGTATTTCTACAGAGAGAAATAATATATTATTCAATCAGATGTTTTATAAAATAATAATTTTGATTCTCACTTTAGGGAATCACAGAAAGTAGAAGTGAAACAATTAAAAGTAGAAGTGAAACAATCAAAATATACAACTAGAAAGCTGTATTATATGGGAGGGGGGAGAGAGAGAGGGAGTTATATCACCAATACAATCTCTCGTAACATGAAAGACTGATAATTACTTTCTAAAAGATTAGCGAATTATTTAAAACAAAATGGAAAGCATATATACCAATAGTTGATCTTAAACTATTGTGTTGCAAATGAGACCATCCATGTCAAAATATACTCTCAAAGTTGTTTGTTCAGTACAACGTCATGGTAGTTTTCAAAGGTGTAATTCAAGTATCAGGCTTAAAACTGGGATTGATTCTGTGTTAGAAAACATGAAGCTCATGCTCAGACCTTATTTTCTCTAAGTACTTGATGGACTGAAGTACATATTATACTCAGAGGTAGCACTTCAGTTTGTTTGTTTGTTTTCTTTTTTTCTTACTGGCATCTCTCTGGCCTACTGACATAAGAGAAAGTGGCTTGGAGTAGAGGCAAAATGCCTCTGAAGATCCTAGCAGATTAGGGAACAGTGGCCTTCTCCAGCAGTCATTCTTGAAAATGCTAGCTGGGGAAAATGAGCTGAAGCAGCACAGAAGAGAAATAAGCAGGCAGTTTTACCTCCAAGCAAACTAATATATATGTGACTACTGGGGAGGAATTGTTTAGGAGCAAAAAGCTACAATATCCACATAGTTATGTCAAGGTGTTACTGCTCATTGGAAGAAGATTCTACATTTTTTGCTGGTGACTGACCGCTGAACTATACTACCTCAGTTTATACCATCTGCTATGCTATCTTTATACAGAACTGATTTGCTGTGGGCTTTTAAGGAGTTGTTTGGCTAACTACTGTTTCTCCATTGTTTGTTTTTTTTCCATATATACACACATAAAAATACATGTATGTGCATACACACACTTTAGTATTCCCACACTATTTCCAGAACAAATGGGGGAAAATTAAAATGAAAAAGAAAATAATTGGCTTGCTTTAGAAAAAAACATTAAGCATAGGAAAACCAGCAATGTGGACCATGTGGAGAACGCACATTGACAGCCCCCTCCTGTGTTCAAAGCAGTGTAAAACTGAATGCCCACGTAAGTTAAAGCTTTACTAACAGAGTTAGAAATAGGAAGGGAAACTTGGTGTTGGGGAGCAGGCAGACAAGATGGAACCATCTGTTTTATCTAATTGGGTTGTTTTTATTATATTAACTTTTACAGCTCACTGCATTCAGTATTCCATGATTTTTTTTTTGTAGGTTGTGATAAGGAACAAAGAAAACAGCTTGCTAGCTACCGTCAATTTCTGTTTGCAGTTATCTATGAGCTTATTTCTATGTAAACTGGTCTCTCAGCTACACCGACACTTACTTGCTTCTAAATGATGATGGTCTTCCAAGTTTCTTGATTGCTTGACATGTCTTTGCTTGGCATTGCCAATAGAGAGTCCAGATTTGACAGGAGAGTTGCAAAGACATGTGAAGCATTCTCACTTACTGACTTGAAGATAAGTACAAGACAGAAATACATCTCAAATAGACATGTGGTTCAGTTTCTCAATCACTGATAATGGTAAATGAATGTAAGCATGTGCAGGGTCAACACTGGAGAAGGAAGTTGTGGAGGGAGCAGGGGGAATAACAGCACCCGCAGAACAACAAATTTGTTTCCATTTTAATTCAGAACATTAAAAAACCACTGTGAATTTAATTCTCAACATTTCAAACAAATGTATTTGTAGACTAAAGTAGTTCTACTTGGGTGGAAAAAATCATCTAAAATGAATACTTCACCTATGTTAGTTCAATATTATAATTTTTCTTATTCATCTATTCTATACTGTAATTTGGTGTTTTAAAATATATGAAAGATGATACCTTAAAATAATACAATTATCAAAACCCACGAATTCATAGGTATATTTTTGTCCTGATGGAAGAAATCTAGATTTACTAGCAATGTGGTGTTATTCATTTGTTTTAAAATCCTTGGCACCATAAACCAAGTCACACTTTTAGATTAAGCTGAAATTTAAGGAAACACTACTAAGCACATTTCTGACTAGCAAGAAGGGCGTTAAAGCTAATAACAGATGACATCAAGACACCCAGAGCTAATGAGTTCCTTTTTTATTTCAGCCTTTGTTAAAAAAAAAATTGCCTTTGATTAGATGATTAACACAGTAAGATTATCTTAAAAAGTGAAAGATCTTGGAATAGTTTTGCGTTAAAGACTACTTAGCTCTATCAGATGTTTTCAGATTGGTTGAACCTCATGGAATTTATACTAAGCTCATATAGGCAAGACATGGCACAAAGCTCAAGCAAACAATCCCGACTAAATTTGTACTTGCTCCACGTAAGGCAGTTCTCTCTCTGCACCATCGTCGAGGAACTGTGTATCAGTGACATCAAGTCTTTCTAGTTAGGATGAGCATCTTTATATTGCTTCTTCAGCTATCAGCAGGGCCTCTGCAAATGAGGCCAAAGAGATTGCAACTGCTTTGTGGCAGCTGGTAACAAGGAAGAGGAAAGACAAGAAGAGGGAGGCAAGGAGACAGTGGCAGAAGTCTTTGGGGAAGAAAAAGGAGGAAAGGAACTGCACTGCATGTGACATGGAGCACATATCAAAGGGTTAAGAGACACCACTGTAAAGGACTTGGAAAAACTGGCTGAGATAATGCTAATGCTGCTAGCAAGTATTTTTGAAAATTCAAGATGAGATTTCATAAGACTGAAAAAGCTAGAACACTACCAATCTTCAAAAGGAGAAAAGGAAAGAATGAAAAATTAAAACAAAATAATAATAACAAAATTAGTAGTAGAAATTATCAAAATATTTGTAAACATTAGGAAGATACTGAATAACTGCTAACTGCTAACTCAGATTTTTTACAAATCATGACATGTCTGCTTTTATAACAAACAGTTTCAAATTTCTAAAGACCTTTGAAAATTGTTCAGCTTTTTAAATCAAGTATTTTTAAGATGAACAATGTTCATTTTGACTGAATATAAAATCACTCTTGCACCAGTACTTTAAAAGGGTTATGGTATGTCATGCTTTCAATAGGGTATCTGGGAAGATGTCAAAATATGTTCCTTCTATTGAACTTGTACAGATAATTTTTTCAATTGGTAAAACCAAAGAAGCAGTTTAATAAAATTGAAGTTAGAACAATGCACTAAAAATGAGACAAAATGCGTAACAAGAGCTAGGAATTAATTTTTATTTACTTGAATAAAGGTTCTGTCAATAATATACACAGATTTAAGCTGAAATTCCATGCACAGAAGATACCCAGACCTTTTGGGCACCCTATCAAGCTTTCAGTACCTTAAATTTAATAGAATCATAGAACACTTTGGGTTGGAAGGGACCTTCAAAGACCATCTAGTCCAACCCCCCTGCCATGGGCAGAGACACCTTCCACTAGACCAGGCTGCTCAATGCCCCATCCAACCTGGCCTTGAACACTTCCAGGGATGAGGCATCCACAACTTCTCAGGGCAACCTGTTCCAGTGCCTCACAACCCTCATAGTGAAGAATTTCTTCCTTATAGCTAATCTAAATCTGCCCTCTTTCAGTTTAAAGCCATTACCCCTTGTCCTATCACTACATGCCCTTGTAAAAAGTCCCTCTCCAGCTTCCTTGTAGGCCCCCTTTGGGTACTGGAAGGCTGCTATCAGGTCTCCCCAGAGCCTTCTCTTCTCTAGGCTGAACAACCCCAACTCTCTCAGCCTTTCTTCATAGGAGAGGTGTTCCATCCCTCTGATCATCTTCGTGGCCCTCCTCTGGACTTGCTCCAACAGGTCCGTGTCTTTCTTATGCTGAGGGCTCCAGAGCTGGACGCAGGACTCCAGGTGGGGTCTCACCAGAGCAGAGTAGAGGGATAGAATCACCTCCCTCGACCTGCTGGCCACGCTTCTTCTGATGCAGCCCAGGATATGGTTGGCCGCCTGGGCTGCAAGCACATATTGCCGGGTCACGTTGAGTCAATTTGAAAGAAGACTGTACAGTATAAAAAAGTTAAAGCTTTATCCTTTCAAATCCTATTTTTCCTCTTAATTCCTTACAATTTAATCTCTGAATTATAGTTTTCCACTACCTTGGTGGTCTTGGAGACAATCTGATGGGGACTTTTCAGGCTGATGATCAAACAAAGCTTTACTACTACAGTTTGTAAAACATAAAACAGATATTTGACTTATTCAAAATGCAATTATCTTTTAGACTGCTATGAATATGGGCTTATAGCCAGTATCCTTTAAAAGCTCAGGTTAAGGAGCCCATATTTATTGGTGTCATTGAGATAATTGCATTTGATTTTCTTTGCTGGCTGTAAGAACTTCCAGTAGCAATTTTATTATCTGACCTAAATGTATAAATGATTAGCAAAACGTGTCTTGGCAAGTGGCAGTTTAAACACTGCCTGCAGCCCATCATGCCTTAAAAGACATAATACATTTCTAAAATAAAATTCTAGAGATGAAATGCTAGCCTCCTTCCTGCAGGGAAGAACTCCAGCATAAAGAAGTCAAGATATTGTCAGGAAAAAAATAACAAGATACTGAATATGAAGGCTCTTACGCCAAATAGGAACAGGCACCCACCTGGCAAATATGATCATCACTAGAGATTAATGCAACTCCAATCTACATTCATTTTAATATGAAACTATTTTTCAAGCTTCTGCACTAGGTTAACATTTAGCCTTGCTGAACCTGGAGACAGAGTTTCCAGTGTCAAATAAATAGAATTAAACAACACTGATCTCATTGTAAGCAAAAAAATGTATGCTGGAAGAGAGCAGAGAGCCCACAGAGGCAGCATCCATGATGTGGAGTCAGCAAACCGGGGTGCTTCTAACTTCTGCAGCATTATTCATTATGTGAGCAGGAAAAACAGCTGCAGTCACTCAGTGTTATGGTTCTTGGTAAACTTACACCATTCCCTTTCTGCATCCATCCATATATATTAGTATGAGAGTCTTAAATGGCACGTATTAGAGACAGTAATGCTTTATTTGGTCTGCAGACTTGCAGGAGTTGTCCACTTTCATCCCACATGTAATGAACACCACTCTTTACGGTGCACACAGTGGTGCAGAGCTCTCTTGGAATTTAATCGCCAAGACCATGACCTTCCATTTCCCTGCCTTCCCTTTTGTGTTGCTCACCGAGTTCCAAACTCAGCTGCCCAGCATTTCTGCATACTTTTATTTACCATTTGCTGTGAAAGAGACAAAAAAGAAACAGCTTCACAGTACTGCAATAACAGAATTTTATTAGAGGGTATCTCATTTTGATCTGCCTATTCCTTGAGCAAGTATATTTCCCATGAATCTTCTATACCTTCCTATTATTCCAAAGGGCTAATGTTCTGCTTGTCTTTTGCTTACTGTTTATTCTTCATTCCACAAAAACATCAGTTCTTCAAAACTAGCTCTCTGGTACCCACAAAAACTCCTGAATCAGTGTAACATTGTAGCCTTGCTTCCAGGTACAAAGAAAACAGTATACCCTACACAATTCATGGTAACTAGACAGCCTTTAGCTGATATAAACATAGTTATGAAAATTTTTTTACTTAAACAAAAAACAAGTGATTTGCAGGTTACATTTCATACATTACATAGATGAACTACATAAAAATATGGTGACACCACTGACAAAACTATCAAAGTAAATTAGAAGAAATTATAATACAGGAAATTAAGTGCTAACAAAATAATAAGTTCTAAAGGAAGCTGCTAGCTGAATCCAGACTACTGGACTGAAACAGATTAGTACTTAAAAAAATCCAGAAAAAAAACTCATAGCAAAAGGAGAAAATACAACAAAAAACCTACCAGAAGTTAAATGTTTACTGTGGAAGTAGCATTTTAACTATTAGACAAAGATGTATTACAAACAACTCGCAAAGAACAGGTTGTGTCAAATTAAGTGCACACAGACTCCTACTGTTCTACTTGTCATACTAATCTTCCTAACTCCATTAAGCACACAGAGATCATAAACAAGGAAGAGTCTACTCCCTTATCTTGACAATATTTGTGTGTGTTTTCCATATTCTTCCTACTTAATATATTCACATTTGGAGTCCATGTAAGGGTAGCATTCAAGATTAAGGCACTTAAGACTCAAATATTGGGTCCAATACCATTTAACATCTTCACCTGGATGATGGGGCAGAGCATTCCCTCAGCAAGTTTGCAAATGATACAGAAGTGAGAGGAGTGACTGATACACCAGAGGGTTGTGCTGCCATTCAGAGGGACCTCAACAGCCTGGAGAAATGCATCAACACGAACCTCACAGTTCAACAAAGGGAAATGCCAAGTCCTGCACCCAGAATAACCCCATGCACCAGTACAAGCTGGAGGCCAAACAGCTGGAAAGCAGCTTTGCAAAACAAGACTTACCAGTTCTAGCAGACACCAAGCTGACCATGAGCCAGCAACGTGCCCTTGCTACAAAGGCTGCCAACACTGGGCTACATTAGGAGGAGTGTGGCCAGCAGGTCAAGGGAGGTGATCCTTCCCCTCTACTCAGCACTGCTGAGGCCACACCTGGAGTGCTGTGTCCTGTTCTGGGCTACCCAGCACAAGAGGGACACAGACATACAGGTGAGTCCAACAAAGGGCCACAACGATGATTAAGGGACTGGAAGACCTTACATATGAGGAAAGGCTGAGAGAGCTGGGACTGTTTAGCCTGGAGAAGACAAGGCTTAGGGGAGATCTCATCAATGTCTATAAATAGATGAAAGGAGGGTGTAAAGAATATGGACCCAGACTCTTCTCAGTGATACCCAGTGACAGACAGGACAAGAGGCAGTGGGCACATATGCAAATACAGGAAATTCCATTTAAACATAAGAAAACACTATAATTGTTTTTTCTACCTAAGCCATTAAACTTTTTTGCCTTTTATTGCCTTCTATTCTTTCGAATCAGGTGGTCTCCACATGGAGTTTTGTGTTTTAGGTGCATTTTGCCATTCTGTATGAGTCTGTTAAATGATAAGAAAGGGGACACTAAAGAAGATGCTTTGTCTTTTCCTCACCACAACCTCCAGACCTTGCAAAGACCATCTGAAACCAACCAGTTCTGCAGAGTTAACTCCATTTGCCTTAACAGTATCATTTTATCATTACCATTATCACTGTACCACTATAACTGCATTCCTTAGTGATGGAATTTGGTTTCTAGAAGTATAACTTGGTACTTGCCTTTGCATCCTGTATTATATGACTGAAGACTTCTTCCTATTTCACATTTTGTACAGTTCTAGAAGAAAAGTGATGTCAAATGTAACAGAAAGTGAGGATTCCATGAGTGAAAAACGTGGCCTTGACATTAATATACACTCAGCTTCCACCCTTCTGTGCATGCTCTGTACCAGATGTTTAAAGGTAGAATATTGTCACCATGATCATGCTCCCAGCTTGAACATGAACAGCAAATGTTCTAATAAAACAATGCTAAACTCTTAGAGAAGACCATGTTTTCAGACACTAGGGGGAAAAAAAAATACATTAATGTAAAAGCAAAAATTCCACAGAGGCAAAGCCGTTCTGCAAAGGGAGCTGCGTAGCAGCCATACGACGTCAATGACGGAGAAACACACATGGCAGTCTGGTGCTGAAAGATTCCCAGCTGGGTCCTCAGTAAGTCTTCCCTGAATTGCCCTTTCCCACTGAAAGGGCAAGTAGGAGTAGCAAGATAAGAGCACCAGGAATAGGTGTTAAAGCAGCACCTGACAAATCACAGTTAAAAAAAATCTTCTATTATGGAGAAAGCTGGAATATTAAGGTGTGATTAACAGCCAATAAGGTAACATGTAACAACGTGACACTATCTCTAGCTAAATCATTTAACTTATCATGGAGAGGATTTAATGGCAGCAAAGTAACATTTTTCAAGAAAAGTGTAGTTCTGGCTTTTGTCAAGCAGCAAAATGTGCCATAGACGCATGCTGGTTTTCTCTGCTCAAAAACTTTTGTTTCCTCAAAAGGAAACAGATACTATCCAGCCCAGCATTCTCCCTTCTTTTCCCACTGTCCTGCCAATCCATTATCAGTCTTTTTTGCTGTAACCCTGTAAATTAATAATTTGAATACATCAGTGTTTATTTAACTTGAAAAAAAACAGGGTGGTGGTTTTGAAGTACATTTGATAAGCATGCAGGCTGTTACTGTGTCTTTGCTTAGTTTTATGAGGTTGTTAGTACCTCAATCTCCAAAAATATAAGCAGGAAGAGTGATTAAGATACATGTTGTACAACTTAACATGTTTGACATTTGTTGAAGCCAAAATACAATGTGTGGGTGCACAAAAGGTAGAATAAAGTCAGAAGTGGGCAGAAGCTGCTTGCTATTTAAGAAGCAAAGAAATGCCTAGAAAAAGGTAAGTGTGTTGCAAGAGGTACATTAAGAATGACTGGATTGTATTATTTTGCAAAAGAAAGAGCAATGCAGTCTAGATCCTATTGTGAGGGCAGGAAGGCCTTCCTATCTGGACCAGGATGCACTGGTTATTGGTTGGTACACTTGCAGAGATAATTGAGAACAACTTCCAAAGATATTAACAGAGAGAACAGTTGGAGAGATGATGGGTTCAATACTTAACTAGAAAAGACCAAAGGTTACCAAAGCAAACAGACCTATTGCAGATGGCAATGGAAAGCGCCTTTATGGACATGTCCACAGGAAAGAGCTCAACCAAACTGAAACATTCAGTGAGCAGGTAATAATGAACAGTGACACCTGGGTGGGGGGCATCTCCAGAACAGGCTCCAAATCTTGCTGATGGCATTTACAGGCAACTGTTTTGCAGTGATCAGTTTCCTGACAAACAACAAGTGATAAAAAACATTTATATGTACTACCTACCACACTACATTTACATAGCACCTCACACCTGCCTCCTAGAGCTTGTAGGCTAAGTGAGACAAGGGCATCACATGGCATAGGACAACAATTCAGGAAAGGGAAAGTGCAAGAATTATGAAAAAGAACAATAAAAAGAAAGTAAATATTAATGAAGAACTTAGGTGCAAAATCCTCACTAAAAGGTGGAGAAGATTGAGTGACATGCAAATATACATATATAGTTAAGT
This sequence comes from Aptenodytes forsteri, assembly GCF_000699145.1. NCBI lineage: Eukaryota > Metazoa > Chordata > Aves > Sphenisciformes > Spheniscidae > Aptenodytes > Aptenodytes forsteri. The sequence continues at coordinate 776,144 of NW_008795319.1, read as the reverse complement.
AGCAGATTCTAGGACTCTTTTCCCCTCTATCCACCCTGCAGCCCAGGTAATAGGCTTCCATACATCCAGTTCCTGAGAAGAAAGCACTACAGGGCTTTCGTACCCAACAGGGCCATCGGGCGGGGTACCATTAGAACGATGGCACCCAGAAAAAGACGGCTAGTGGGCATAGGATATTCAACCATTTCCAATGAAGCGATACCAACAATCAAAGATTATATATTTCAGCATCTGAAGAATACTTCTTTTGTTCACTAGCAGTAATTATGTTCCTCAAACACGTCTTCCCAGATTTTCTCAAGGAGACGTGCTGCATCATCTCTCAGTCTGATGTTCATGCAATTTACTTACAGCATAAGGTTAGTTCTATACTTACACAGGGCTAGAAATAATAGACTTGAACATGAGTTATGACTCATGTTCAGGCACAAAAGAAAAATCTTAAAAATGAACTTTAAACTCTGAAGTGCTGAATCATCAGTACCCATGTTTTATAACTACTGGTTTGCTTGTAAAGTTGTACAAAACAGATGAAAGATATCTCTTTAAGAATGAACCCAAATGGACAAAGATTCTTTTTTCCCCCTGCAGTTGTCAGGTTTTTTCTTAAAGTGATGGTAATATTTTTATGATAGGTTTATCTTTGGATTCCTGCCTGCTTAAATACTAAAACACACTCATCCTACAAGAGATTAGCTCATTTAACTGAGATTAGCTAGCACCTAAAAATTACTTTTTAAAGGTCTTCAATAAGTTCTTACTGTAAAATGGTACTGTTTTTCTTTCAGAATAACTCTTACTCAGGGTAAGATCATTATCTTGGCAGTACTGTGACACGCCTCTGGACCAAACATCATTTCCCAGTCCATGCACCTCAGGCTATAAACATTTAAATCATGAGAGATGGGGAAGTTCTAGAATTCAGAGGTCATGAGCTTGTAATGCAATTTACACTACTCGGCATTCAAATGAGGGACTAAATTCCAGAGGGCCTTTTTTCAGCCAGATCAAAAAGTACCTTATGGAATACCATAAGCCACAGAGTTGTCTCACAGGTTATGAGACAGTTTTACCTGAATTCACTTACTTTTTCCATGGAAAGAAATGGATAGTGACTGCTATCTGGACTGAAAGCTTCTAGGACAAACATGCAATTACACTGAAATTTTTAATGGTTGAAATTATATCCCTGAATAACGAATTAATGAACAAAGCTGGTGTTGAAAAAAGTATCGAAAACTTCACGTCTTTGCAAGTGATCAGCTCAAAAACACGTTAGTCTTACAAAATCTAAAAATCACTTCAGTATCACCAGCAGCATGCTGCCCAAACTGTAGCTGAAGGCAGAAGCAATATAATGCAGATACTCTCAGCAGTTTCAGAGTTAAGAGAACTTGCTTTTACTGAGCAGTATTGTGTTTCTTAACAACATTTTATAAGTGATAAACCATAATAGAATAATTATTTAATTTTCCAACTTAGGAATAGAATATCATTATTTAATACTATTTTTGTTAAGCTTTGGGAAAGGCTTTGTTGTTATATTAAAAAAAAGAGAGAGTTAAAGTGTTGTTTTCCTCTGTCTCTACCTGCTGGCAGAAACCCCAGAAGCCACCTGCACAACAGAATCAGGAGTCAAGTATATATGTTGGAGACCACTGAAGAAACCATGTCACTTTCAATTGAGTAGCAAATAGAAAAACCATGCCCAAAATACCTTATTTACTTCTTCTCATTCACACACTATTTTCTACCCGAATTCCGTTACTTGATGGAGTGCTCCTCAATGGATAGCTGTTTGAGGCAGCTCATATCACAGTGCAGTTTAAAACAAACAATAAAATAACACACTTAACACTGAAGAATAAAGGACCAGACAGATACTGCAAAGTTAAATTGAGTGTGGTGCATGTGTACTGCAATCCACAATATTCAGATGACTGTAATGTACAATAGTACAGTGCAATCCCCTTATGACCAGATTCTGAATCCATAACAGTATTGTTAGATTTTAGAATAGTCTAATTTAGAAAAGTCTTACTCTTTCTAATATCCAAATTAAATTAACTATGCATAGAAGAAAAAAAATGCTACATCCTTTAAGTTACCCTTGATCATTCTCTTCCATTCTTTTCTCCTGATGTCTAGTACTACTTCTTACAAGAAGATTCCTTCTTTTTCCATAAAAAGCAGTTAAAGCAATACAGAAATATATTAAAGTAACAATCACAAAGAAAGAGGTCATTATAATAAATGAAAAAAAATTGCTTTCCTTGTAGCCCTGAACCTTAGAAGGGATTTTTGCCCATACATTCACAGCTATGGAAGGCCGAGGCCCTTGGAAGTAGTGTATGTGATAAAAAGCAAGACACCTGCTCCTCTGCAACTGAGTAGCTACATTACAGAATGAAAGTTTATTCAAAAGCAATGGGTAACAGGCAAATCCTTTGTCTTGTGTAAAAAGGAGAGTTTATCCCAATGAAAAGGAGATAGACTGGGACTCAGGAGATCTATGAGCAGTTCGCGGTCTGATCGCAGATTTCCTCTATGACCTTGTGCAAGTAATTTAATCTCTCAGTGACTCAACTCATCTGTAAAATTCCTTTTTCTGTTTGTCAAAAAACATGCATGACATACCTATATAGATGCAGAGATAAGCACAGTGGTATGTCTGTATTTAAGCACTACAACTGTACAAAAACTGTGTTTATATATACTGGCTACAAAACACCACCAGAGCCCAAGAGGATGACCTTTGGTGGATGACCACACACAAAGGTGTAGGACCTTTGTTCCTTTCCTCATATTTTAGCCAAACTGGGGACTAGTCTATAGTTTCTGCAAACTTGTGATGATCTCAAAAACCCTTTTAGTACCATTTAGCTGCAATTAATATGTTTTGTATTTGAATGTGTAAACCTTTTTCCTCTGTTTTGCTGTTGTACAAATTGACCCAAAACAAACGGTATCAATAATCATAGAATGGTTTGGATTGGAAGGGACCTCAAAGATCATCTAGTCCAACCCCCCCCCCTGCTGTGGGCAGGGACATCTTCAACTAGACCAGGTTGCTCAGAGCCCCGTCCAACCTGACCTTGAACACTTCCAGGGATGGGAGATCTACAACTTCTCTGGGCAACCTGTTCCAGTGCCTCACCAACCTCACTGTAAAAAATGCATTCCTTCCATCCAATCTGAATCTACCCTCTTTCAGTTTTAAACTGCTGCTCCCTGCCCTGGCACTACAGGCCTTGGTAGAAAGTCTCTCTCAGTCTTTTTTACAAGCCCCCTTTATATACGGAAAGGCCGCAATAAGGTCTGCCCAGAGCCTTCTCTTCTCCAGGCTGAACAACCCCAACTCTCTCAGCCTTTCCTCATAGGAGAGGTGTCCCAGCCCTCTGATCATTTTTGTGGCCCTCCTCTGGACCCGCTCCAACAGGTCCTGAGACCTGATCTTGTGGTGGGGTCTCAGGAGAGCGTAGTAGAGGGGGAGAATCACCTTCCTCAACCTGCTGGCCACACTTCTTTTCATGCAGCCCAGGATACAGTTGGTTTTCTGGGCTGCGAGCACACATTGCTGGCTCATGTCCAATTTTTCATCCACCAGTACCCCCAAGTCCTTCTCCACAGGGTTGCTCTCAACCAATTCATCCCCCAGTCTGTATTGATGCTGGTGATTGCCCCAAACCAGGTGTAGGACCTTGCACTTGGCATAACGCCTGATGCCTATGTGAAAGTATATAATTGTTTGCCAAGTTGATACAGAATTTTTATGAACACATTAAAAAAAATAATAGCAAAGTAGAGATTTTGTGAAGAAACATCTAATATGGAAAGTTTTGTATTTTTTAAAGTTAATCTTTGGCAGAGGGGGTGGGAATCTTCAAGGTAGCTATAATCAAAAATCATTCAAAATAAGAATTTGTCTCAGATGACATGAATACCACATTAATTTCTGTAGTATATTCACATTTACGCTTGAGCTCCAGAAAGTAACAAAATACCCTCAGAGCAAAAAACCACAACATTCAAGTGTGGCTCAATTTATTTTCCCTGACAAATTGTACTTTGGACTAGCAAAGTATAATATCCAACTTAAAAAGTACAAAGATTAAATCTACCTTTTGTTATTCTGACTTTAAAAAGAATAAAAACTTGTATTAAATACTGCAATATGAAAAATAGAAAACAGTTCAAACAAACTCAAACAGAAAACTAGCTTTAGCAAAGCAGGAAAATCACTCTTAACGGTATGACTGAAATTTAGCATTTTGCTCTACAGCTCAATTTTTCTTTAAAAAAAGTATAGTACTGTTAAATTCTATTCCCAGCATAAGGGCAGCCTGAACAGAATCCTCCAAGAAAGTTGTCAGCTATAAGAGCAGCTACTTGGTACAGCAATTTAGCATGTATTAGCCATTTAACTCTGGAGTCCTGATTCAGCTTTTAGCACAGTCTTTCTTCGTGCACAAACCCTATGTATGCTGCTAAAACTTCCAATTGTAAGCTTCTTCATTAGTGCACTGGAGTGACATATGACTAGTTTGACACAACAGACATTCGATAACCAGCTTTTCACTGACTTTCCTCCTCAGGAATTTTAGTGGCATCTTTTAGAAAAAGGTTACATTTTTTCCTATTAGTTTTACCAGAAAGCTTCAGGTTTTCTTATCTGTGCCTTCTGTTCCGAGCTAAGCAACATCTGAACTTATTATTACTATTTGACATGTATTATGTTCTTAAATACTATCATACTTAATTCCACCACTCCTAGACTCTGGTAGAATTCAGTGCTTTCTATATTGTGGGAAGAATATCAAACAATTTTGAAGTAGGCTTTTTTCCCCCCATAAAATGTCAGTGAGGTCATAGCCCCTAAAACCCATCTTCAGAAGCTCCTGATGTTTTGAGTAGTTTTCATTTAACTCAAGCGAAGGAAAGAAAACATGGAACTGCTAGAAATAATGAAGAATACTAAACTCCATTCATATTTTTCTACACTGTTTAAAAGAAGATTGACAATGTAGAACAATGTGATTATCATCTAAGGATGAAGAACACATTTTTCAACAGTAGGAGGACCAACCATCTCAGGGTAAGACAGAAACCAGAATTAGAATCTAGGGAAAGAGGCTCAGAAAAGGACTGTTTGAAGACTCAGTATTAGGTTTCAATGAGACAGCCTGAATTTGGCACATAAACAAATCCATCCACTTCAGATTGTAGCTATAAGAAGGTGCTCTACAGAGAAGCCAAACCTCACATAGGAGGAGACCAGAGGTGAAATAAAGAAAACCACCATGGTACTTACATGCTGCGAAGAGCTCAATTCAAAGTACAATACACCCATTGGTGTCTCCCAGGAAGATCCATTTTTATGAGGCTGAGGACAATAAAATCTAGATAAACTACACATATCCCCAAAGATTTGGAACATCCCCAGAAAGAGTCAGAGAGCTGAGTTAAAACTCAAGAAGCAAATGTAGGATGCTCAGGAGAAAAATTAACACAGTAAATTTAACATAGAGATCATGGCAAGAAAGAGACAATAACTAAGCTGCATGCCCCATAAGGCAAAAGGAAAGGTACAAAGGTGCCTTGGGAAAGTGAACTGTGTAACAAAATCCCACCTAATCCAGCTGTCTGAAGGAACCAATGATGAGCATTCCTGTCCAAAGTACACAACAAGCAAATCTAAATACAGAGTAATGAGAAAAGGAAATATGTAGTGAAATGCTACCAATTTTCTAAGTATTGTGGAATAAAGATGACCAAAACGGCCACGCAACATCTTGGAGAGTACTGGAATAGCCCACCCACAACAGTTTAAGGGCTTCTGTATTTTGGGTGTAATGAAAACAAAGTGTTACCATACTGACAGGATTCAATAGGAGACAAGTATCAAACTAGATGTCCTCATGGCAATTTGAGCTAAAAGTGACCATAAATCAGTCTGGAAAGATCTGGCAGTTACAATTCTTCAGAACTTGAGGAAAAACAGTGGAGCAAAATCCATAAATGTGGTTTCAGATACAATGGGGACTCCTACTGCCAGTGTTACTGAAAAGAAAAATGCTTATCACAAGATGGCTGGTAGGATAAATTTTCACCTGCTGCATTAAGGTAAAGCATTAAGGCCAAGCGCTTTAAGGACTTAAGGTAAAGCCCTCAGTACAAAAGCAAGTTTTGGTCCAAGTTTCCAAGATCACGGTTTCTCAAAAAATATACTAAAAGGCATGCATAAACATCACCACAATTGCACATTATGAAACATCGATTGAAATTTATCAAACTAATATTTCTATTGGGGAAACCACTGAGGCTTGTAGCCCATGTCAAAAATAAAAGTCAAACGGATGGAAAAAAACCTTATTGTTGTCATATGAAAAATCCTCTCTCTGGAATGCCATGGGCAAAACTGTGATTATGTTGATGTGGGGCGGGGGCAGAATCAAACCGTAAAGCTGTTAAGACTTTGGTAGTTTTTTTTCTATATGATTGTTCTCCCTTTCATGAAATAACCTAATGAGAAGATGCTACTACGCATAATATGATCCTGCATATCAATTCTATTAGTTTCCTAATCTGCTGTATCTGACATAAGATGTTCTGGAGTAAACAGAACCACTGAACTATGGCTTAAGTAATGTATAGGGAAGTATGGCTTAAGATAGATCTCAAATAATCAATATCCCTGACTTAAAAGAAGTTAAAAAAATAATGTTAAAATAAAAATACGCCTCTTAAAATGGTTCTGGAGTCAAATTCTGATCCATAGCTGTTAAAGAATGATACAAATCATGAACAAAATGTCAGCAGGTAACAATTCAAAAAAAATTGTTAGCAGTAAGGCTCACATTGCCAGAAACTAATGCAGGAATCTATCCCCCAGGATTTTAATTCATATAAGGAAAGAAAAGTGAACGAACACCACAATCTGACTTGGAATCCTAGACGTGGTCAATATTTCATTTAAGTCAAACTGGTTAAGTCTATACTTTGGAACCTGGGAGCAAGTGCCAGCTCTGGTCTTGCTCAATGCTGGGACAAGACTACAACACGCAACATCACTTCTCTGTACACCAGATCTTTGTTTCCTTGAGAAACAAAAGCATGTGAGAGGGAAGAGAGTAGCACTGTACTTCAAACAGTAGGCTGACCTACACAACTGGGGGAAATAAGACTGCAGGGCTTACACTGGAATACACCTGCCTTACAAACGAGATGCAAGCAGCACATATCTACGTGTCAATGCTTGTAACAGGAAGACAAACATTTTACCTGAAATTCCAGTTAGATCACATATTTCATGTCTCTGACAGCTAGAGTATAGTCATGGGGGAAAAAAAAAATCTTATTGCATTGTATCTTTTCCTAATTTTCACTCCACTTCTTTGTTTTAAACCAGTGAATGAACCTGAATTACCCTTTACTGAGTACTACTGCAAGTGGTAAAGCTAGCCAGAAAAGCCTTACAGTAAATAAATTGTAACAGAGCCTTCCAATGTTTTATGAAATGTGCATATATTTTTAATGACATATGTATTACATAAGATGAGAAAATTAACCTTCATTGAAACTTAAATGACCCAATTACAGTCATGCCCATTGTTTTCTTTTACCATGGAAGTCAGTAAGATGCAAAAACTGATAGCAAAGCAATCTTACCTCAGAGCTGTCAATCTCCTTTTTTAACCAACTGCTTTATACAATCTTTTTACTATTTGCAGTTTGAAGCTGTTTTTGTGATCTCAGAATTTTTCGTTTCAGTTTTTGGATAGTACAGAAGTTAGTTTTAAACACATAGGACAGTTTGCTGTTTGTGAATTGGTGCTCACATCACTGTGAAGGCTGCTGCTCTCTACTCAGCTGCAGACTCCACAATTGAACACTTTCTCAATATAATCTCAGCATATCTAACCTTTCTTCTGTGAAACCCCACAAGGCTGGATAAAGTGTTCACCATCATCTCATCCTTGGCCTGAGAAATTATTAATTCTAGGCATGGTAGTACTCATGTACTTTGAACTACATTTCTGGCAGAAGATGAATTACATATAATTTGGGGGATACATCAGAATGCTTGGAAATTCCACCACCTGAGTAAGTTTATCTCTATGGATGTAAGACATACAGGAGTCACCATTTCTGGAACAGTCAGCCTTGAAGTATCCATCACCATGAGAATACCATCTTCTTTTCAAAGGAACATCAGCAGTGTTACACTGAATTATCCATGCACTGGGGTATGGACACAGGGTTATGGCCTACAAACATGAATAATCAAATGATGGAATTGAAAAATTCTCCATAAGTTAGTGCACTACGCTACTGCTATTGTATTAAATACATCACCTTTTTTTAGGTAGAAAAAAAATATATACACCCAGTAACAATTTATCTGCTTGTATGGATGAGTATATAGTAAGTGAAGTATATCACTTAGGTAAGCATTATTCCTTTAAAGGGGAAAAAAGTATTCCATTTAATCTCCATTCCAACATCTTCCATGTGCTCTCTTCTGTCTTTCAGAGTTCCCCCACACCAACCAATCCTCCCCTCTCCTAAAGATACGCTATCCAGTCACCTGCCTTTTTCCTCACCAGAACACCTTCTGCTCAACATTTCTGACATCCTTCTCCAGTAAAGCTGCCAGCTTTACTCCCAGCTCAAGCCTCCATGGAAAAAATAAAACGCTTCCTCCTCTTCACAGAGCTTCTGAGTATAGGAGAAGAGTATAAAACAGGATCAAAGTGGCCGAGGGTGGGAGGTTCACTACTTATATTAGGTGCTTAGAGGAAGGCTGGATGAGGCATCAGTTACTAGGGGAAGGCAATGCAAAGGTGTCCTGGTTTCAGCAGGGATAGAGTTAATTTCCTTCCTAGTAGCTGGTACAGTGCTGTGGTTTTGGATTTAGGGTGAGAACAATGTTGATAATACACCGATGTTTTAGTTGTTGCTAGGTAATGCTTACACTAGTGAAGGACTTTTCAGCTTCCCGTGCTCTACAGACTGGGAGGGCTGCAGGTGCACGGGGGGCTGGGAGGGGGCACAGCCAGGACAGCTGATCCCAACTGGCCAAAGGGATATTCCATACCATGTGACGTCATGCTCAGCATATAAAGCTGGGGGAAGAAGAAGGAAGGGGGGGACGTTCAGAGTGATGGTGTTTGTCTTCCCAAGTAACCATTACCCGTGATGGAGCCCTGCTTTCCTGGAGATGGCTGAACACCTGCCTGCCCATGGGAAGGAGTGAATGAATTCCTTGGTTTGCTTTGCTTGCATGCGCAGCTTTTGCTTTACCTATTAAACTGTCTTTTTCTCAACCCACGAGTTTTCTCACTTTTACCCTTCTGATTCTCTCCCCCATCCCACCGGGGGGTGGGGGGGAGGGAGGAGTGAGCGAGCAGCTGTGTGGTGCTCAGTTGCTGACTGAGGTTAAACCACAACAACAGGAACAAGCTGGAAGAACAGCACTGAACTGGCAGAATCTGGACACTCCTTCTCATCTGTAATGAGAAGACCACCGATACAAACAAATGAAAGTTCAAGTTCACAGCTCATAACACTAGTACACTCCGATCCAAAGTTTGAAGGCTCTATTATGTAAAGAAAGAAGCAGACAAACCCCTTATCTAAAACTTCAATCTGTTCAATGTTACAGTACTACCTTTTAAAATAAAAAGCATAAACAAACTATTAACTGGCTAACCACAGTATTCCAGAAGGACTGTAAATGTTACTACAAGGAAGATGTTTGTTGCTGTTCAGAATAAAATTGAGAGCATCTCTGCAAATTACTGCATACTTTAATACATATATACGTATGGCAGACACTTACAGGCTATCTCTGAACACATGAAATACAACAGTATCAAAATTATGTAATTGTTCACAGAAGCTTTTCAGAAAGACTTGAACATTATTTTAATTTTTCTTAAATAACCAACAGCGTTTTCAAACGCTTATTAGCAGCTACTTTTATCTATCCATTTTCATTGATTAAAACTTAATTAAAAGCTTCCAGAAGTCCTTATTAAAGGTTCAATATTTCTAGCTTTCATCAGTTTCTTAGAGCTAAAGTAACTGAACATTTTACACCTGTTAAATCAGGAGTTAATTCTTCACTTTGTTTTAATTTTCTTCTCTATATCCTTTTCTGTACTGCTACCCCCTTCTCAACTTCCCTTACAATCTTCCATTATTTTTCTCTCCTTTTTCCACCTTCCTTGCATTTTCTGTTCCTTTTTCCCCATTGTCCCTCTCTCCATCCTACTTTTTCATTATTTATAAAAAAAACCTTTAAAGGCTGTGAGAAGGGACAGAGGTGAACTGTCAAGAACTGGAAAGTTGGTATTAGCTTCTAATTATTTTCTATCTCCAACTCAGGACTTCTTAGTGTTTGGATAGATGCAGAATCACATCAAGATCATTCTTTGTGCCTGAACCAAGCTGGTCCATTTCCACTTTCTGAAGACATTGCCTTCCACTTCCACCACAACAAGCACTTGGATAGTTGACAGTACAAACATTCCTTATTAAAATAAAGAAGCATTATCTCAAAATCTTTGTAGCAGTGGAAAAAAACTTAGTCTTCTCTTCTCCCTTACACCTGACATATCATTTCAGATTATTCATACACTTTGGGTCAGCAAGAGTATTTTCATGCGGGAACAGATGGTTTGTGTATTCTAACAAGCTGGTACTGTATGAACACCTCTTTGTCATGCACAACTCAACATAAACTATTTTATATCCAGGCTACCTCGCAGTGTAGTCTTCTGGAAAAAGAAGAGTAACAAAACAGGCAACTTGAGCACCTGTTTTCCCACGTTCCCTGGTGACCCATGGATCCCTTTGCTTTTCCACTGGTCACTAAAACATTTCTTACGGGATTTTGCACAACTTGTTGGTGTTTACACTGAACCATTTGCGGCAAGCAAAGACCAAACCAACCACCCCAGTAACAGCAGCAACACAGCATGTGGAGGACCCCTAACAAACAAAATAGAATAAATTACAGGACATTCTGCAACAGTGTATCTACAGAAACAGAACAATCTTCTTGTTAAATGGGAGTGTGTAGGATCAGGAAAAAAGAGTTCACATAATATATAAGAATTGAGCATGGCAGATTCCCTGCCAAGCATAACAATAAATGGATATATAATTCATATATTTACCTCGATCTACGGGTATGAGGAGGAAGTTCTTTCAAATTTTAAAATGGGCTAAAGTAAAGCCCACTAGTTTGCATACAAATATTAGTGAAATAATTGCAAACATGTACCTGTGGGAAAGCTAAATCTACTGATAGCTCTATAGTCCTATGGATACACCAGGATAATAAGCATCATTTACCAAAATTAACTCTCCATTTTCCTGTTGAACAGCTATCTGAAGACAGGGAGGGAGAAAGGTCTCTTGGAATTCTCCTTCACTTTATCATTCCTTAATTTACCCTTCAAATGTCAACAGAAAAGCCAGTAAGTCACTTCAGAGTTTGGTGCTGCTCATTTCAGCAGAACTGGGGAAAAAACAGTTTAAGTTGCAAATTGGAAAGTCAGGGAGCCAGCTTCATAGCTGCAGCAAATCAGCATAATCTTAAGTATTTAGGAAAAACAAAGTTTCACTCTTTCCCCAGCTAGAGCTCATGCTCTGACCCCAGAGGATACGTGGCACAACCCCCAGACGACACCAATAAGTTCTTACCACAATCTCAAAAAAAGACAAAATGCAAGAAACAAATTTGCTTAGAAATATTCAAAAAAATCAGCAATATGAGCCTACATTATCAGAAATACAGAGCATAAAAATTTACACATTGTGTAATGTATACCTTACAGAGGTAAGAAGGTAACTCTGTATTTTTCAACACCAAAAAGCCATTTTCGAAACATACACACACAGTCCCTGATTTCATGGCAAGTTCTTTAACTTCAAGCATTTGAAAGAGAGCTTTGAAACACACATTTGGATCCTAGGGAGCATTACACCAGGGGAATATGCCAAGAGGGGATTTGTTTTCTTTCTGCAGTGCTCACACCTCCTAGGAAAACTATTTTTCCTCTAATTCGTAGTGCGGCTCTTTGGAAGTTGACTGATTGTGAGCCAGGGGCTTTGATCCCTACTTTTGTTTTTGCTTAAGACATACCTGCCTTCACCAGTTAGCATATCTAAACTGCTTCTACTATAAAAGAAGTAGAACTCTTTTCCTTCCAGATCCAAAGCTAAAAGGAGGAATGCTGATTTTACTAAATCTTTTACAGACTAGCATGAAGTATTACTTTTTCCAATAGCTACATCAATTCCCACAATTGAAAGTATTTTATAAATCAAAAGCTTTTGAGGTTTACATCTTTCGGTGTAACCTTTACAACAAGAAATAGATGCTAGAGTATCTGATGAACACTTCAGTGGGTGCAGAGAAGTTCAAAGGCAGCAGTGACCTGCCCTGTGCCTTTTAGGGTTTGGATCATGCTAACCTAAGAAGAACAAACAGGAATGCCCTTTGCCAGCAGAGCATTTGAAGTTTTAAAGATGTCTTTGGTTATATCACATGCAGCCATATATGAGCATCAAAACTTTGTATCATCTTATTTAAACGTGGATGATCTTCAGTATTACCATATTAGCATTATTATGAGTCTCACTTGACAAATTTTTCAGTATTCAAACTAAAAAAATTCCATGTTAACAGCAGAACTTGCGAAATCAGGAACAGGCATAAATTATTCCAGGAGTGTTTTTTTTTTTTGCGGGGGGTGGAGGTTTTTAATCTGCTGAAAGTCTTAGATAATTTTTCTTCATAGTTTTTATTAGTTCCAGTCCTTTTTAGGATAAGGAAATAGCTGTACTCATTTCCAGCAGGATTCTAATTAAAATATGACAGGATTTACAGAGGATTGTAATAACCAGGATTATTTTTGCCTGCAAATTTAAAAAGAATAATTTCATATTAAAAGTAATAGGAACAATACACATTTCTTATAAAGCTCTTTTCACTTAGAGATCTCAAAGATTAGAATGAAATTCAGCATTAGTCTACATCTTACAGATGGAAGTTTTAGAAGGTATTCGTTGAAGGTACATAGTAAAGGAAGAAACAAGTCAAAACTCCATGTACTATGCACCTCAGACCTTTACCTGAGTGTCACGGTTTTCCATTTCTCTGGTCAGACTGCGTAGCCCTTATTTGTTTATACAGCCAAAGACTACACTGTAGCATCATTAAAGTTCCCTACTTTACACACTTCATTTTCAAAACTGTCTGCTTCCTCACTTATTCTGATATGGTGCGCCGATACTCCTAACCCTGTGCTACAATACCCATTCAAGGACTGAAAAAATGCAAGGTGAACAAAAGATGAATGCATACCTTCACAGTGCTTAGGCAGGACCAGCCTGCAAACCAGCATTTTTTTTTAATCACGCATGCTTTATTAACACTTCAAATTCTTGAGGAAAACACTTTTTATTTATTTATTCTCAGAAGTTTTTAAAAGAAAAATGTGTATTCTGAGGTCACCCATGAGGGCACTGAATTTTCCTTCAAATTCAGCAGTTTGTTGGAGAAAAGAGATTTAAATTGAAACAGTTAAAAACTGCTTGTTTTTGAAAAGGCGCTCTTTCCCTGGACGGACCTGCCGATAACTGCAGTGACCCTGCAGGTCAAGGAAACACTGTTTCACCCAGGCAGTACCTTTAGCCTTCGGTACAGCTGCAAGGCACAGAAAGGCGCCATGTATTCCTGTTTTAACAAAGTTTGGAGAGGAACTACCGAACAACAGCTACATTTATGCATTCTAAAATAAGACCCAACACATCTCATACTCTGAGCTTGAAACCTGTGTCCTCAGATGTCGTGGAGGAACTGTTTTGCTCTTATGGCATTGCTTTGGTGGGCTAGGTAGATGTTCGGCCTTTCTTAGGAGTCTCATGCACCGGTCATTATTGATCATATCAGAATTTACAGACTATTAAATAGCCCAGCATGCTATAGCAAATCTGTCAGTATATATTGTCTGCATATTGCTTAAAGGAAAAAAGGATGCATCCAATGCACAAGAATCTGATGTATCTGTTGGGCCAGACTAGCCTTTTCCCAGAAGGCGCTAGGACACGAAGCTCTATTTTGGCATGCGGAGCCCAATCATGCCACCTCCTGGTTAGGAATGGCCACTCTATTCTACACATTACACAGGTGTTCCGGGCTTGGGAAGTTAACAGTTGACTGGGATTTTCTACTCAGCTATCCAGCTATTCAGCAGCCTTCTCTTGGTACTGACTGCAAATATCGTCAAATTTTTAAACTCAAGAATTTGGAAAAATCTACTTTGAGGCATAAAGGAAGAGAGATGGACGATTACAGCAGGTGTTCCCTGAATGAATACACCAAGGAGACTAAGTATGAAAGAATTTTACTAAAAGAATTCCCAGGACAAATAAAAAACACTCTTCTTCCAAGGAAAACATTCATGTTGCCAAAAAGCAGTGCACTCTGTTGATGAGGCTATGGCCATCAGCAAATGCCTTTGACCTTCCCTTAAACAGTTGGTACTAAATTCTGCTATTCGCACTGAATAGCACCTTAAGCAGCTTCATCAATTCAAGCAGCACCACTTAAAAAGAGTGAAGCGCCTTTTTTTTTTTTTTTTTTTTTTTTTTTTTACACAAGGGCATCAGAATCTAACCTTCAGTTATTGCATTTATATTGTTCCCTCTTTGCAAGAGAATTTACTGTGTTTCAAAGGACATGTTTTCTAAGATCACAGATCAAATGGTCCTAAGCTGCTTCAGATGTCTGAAAGGGAGAGATTTTCATTATTTATTTTTTTTAATCACATCTATCTTTTTTTTCTCCTCTTAAGGAAGCCCAGCTTTTATGACTAGCAACTTAGGGTCAATACAAACACTTACAAAGGTTGCTTTGTTATACTCATTCTAACATTTTATAGTATTTTGTTTTCCCTAAATCTGGTTATCGCCTGGGATTCATCTGCATTACATTCTGCAAGGCACAAGCACTTCCTAAGAACATGAACACATACCATGTTGTCACACCACGATAAAAAAAAACTATTGACCTTTTTAAAAAAAAAAAGCAAAACTCACTCAGTTCTAAAACCTGCAGTATATTCTACTGTTTTTCATGATTACAAAGATATTAGCTGCATCAGTCAATATATTATATTTGTATAAGGACTGCCTGATAGCCCACTAATGGCAACAGAAAGATTCCCATTACCTTTAGTGAATTTTGAACCAAGTCTAGAATGCCTAGCACATCACTGCTTTATAGAAATCATAAGTACCTTGTATTCACCTAGAGTTTCCACTGATATTACTCCTTTTTTATTGAAAAAGATCCAAATGATAGATATACAAATCTAGTTTCTAATGAAACCAAGATATCTAAAAATACATGCTCTAAACATTAGCTTGTTTCCTGAGTCAGTCTTCCAGTTATTTACACTGCATTTCTTGGGACAGCAAAGTAAACTATGATTAATACAAACTATTTTGTGAACACAGATTTCTTCTCACCTGATGTAAACATCAGGAAAAAAAGAAACAATAAGCAGAAAAGTGACCACTCACAGATTAATATTAATGTATGAATTTACATTAACATTTTACATTAATCTTAATTTAATCCAAAGGCTTGTTTAAACAGAGTAAACTAATAAATTTGCAACTATATTTTCACAAGTAGTTTTCAATGGATAAAAATTAAAAAGTATCAGAGGCCTGACTTTAGCAGGTCACAGGCCTGACCAACAGTCTTTCACATCTTGGGCTAAGGATATGATCATCATATTCTATATTGCCAAGACAAATAATTTTCGTATAGCAACCTTATTATTGCCCCAAGTTTTCAACAGAAACATACAGTTATGAACTAAATCTGCCTTCCTATATGAAAAGTAAATGAATCTCCAAGAGTCCAAAGAAATCCAAACCCCACGTAAGCCAATATATTAGCTGAAATCCTGAACATAAGACAAAAAGAATTTGCATCACATCAACTCATTTTCAGACTAGCTAGAACAATTATTGCAGGCTTGTGCGAAAGACTATACTAATGCTCATTGAGTGTAGAGGCTAAGTAATTATATACCTTTTGAATAATCATGCCCTGTCCTACAAGTAGCTTTACGACGCTGAGCTATATGAGTCTAATTGACACAACTGGAGGTTTAACAAACTCATACTACGCCACGTGGAATTATCTAGAGACTTAACTCAAGATTAAAGTTAAAGGCCTGATTCTCATTGCCTTCAGAATGCCAACTGAAAGTCTGAGGTCAATTGTACTGTCATTACAAAGAGAGAAATTAGCTACCTCATTACCCAAGTAATGCTGGCACTTCCATGGGGAGAGATGCTCTTACTTTGACCAGCTCTTTCCAATAGGTCTTTTTCCTTTACGTTTATATTACAAAACACATAGCTGGCTTTAATGATATACCATGCAAGATATTCCAAAGCCACACACATATAAATACACACACACATATATAAAATTTGCTTGTCCCAAAACGTATACAGATAATTAGCTGACACTTTAGCTTATTAAAAATAACACTGACATAAAACAAGTTTTAAACTACCAAACAGTTCCAGCCGGTTGTGGCTTTCTATGTCATCCACACCTTCACAGCTAAAGTCACACACTTATTTTTATATTCATAATCATAGACATCTTACACAAAGCAATAAATATTTACATACATGCAAAAACAACACGCGTAAGCAGCTCATTAGCTACCATGGTAGGACTCAGCACTAGAACAGAGAGGCTCTCAATTCTCACTGGCGCTTTAGAGCATACTGTGGCATAAGCACAAGTTAGGTACAAAAGGTACTGCTCAAGAACACACTCTTCATTTTTCACATTTTTCATCTGACCAAGAATTATCTGACCTCATACATTGATCAGGGTATCTCCTTACTAGACGCAGTACAATCTTACCTAAGAAAATAACTACCTGTAACCAGTTTACAATAAAAACATTTAAAACTATCCGTGAAACAATGTGATTCTTCCAGCTCTTATAACAGCCTGGTACACAAAATAGTTCAGTTAGTACAGAAAAACCCTCTCCAACAGATGGAGATTTGCCTATTCTTTAGAGTTCAGCTACCTATTATAATTAAAAGAGGTCTTTTGTTTTCACTGCTGACTAGATTATATTATCAGAATAAATGCATTCAATGAATTTTGCAAAAGTTTGAATAAACTAATATAGACTGAGGTATCATCAACCATTCACACTTCACAAGTTCTTCTAATAGATGACTTATAAATGGCTTTTCCATTTCTTATAGTGTAATAATCATGTAGGAGCTACTTCTATATGAAACAGGTAATGACCCAGGGGGAGATAAAGTATCTTCTGATTAAGGCACGAGATTAGTCATTTAGAGACTGGGTTCTTTTTCAGAATCCATTTTCAGTATCCACCACAGATTCGCTCTGTGATTTTTAGAGAAATTTGTTTTATGCCTTCAGACTTTGTACCTAAGAAGCGCTAGTACCTTTTTCCTCACCTTTCTTTGTGGTGTTTGGTAAGTATGCAAATTCTCTGCCACGGGAAGTGTCCCTTTTCTGTGGGTTTAACCACACATTGCACCATGGAGGCTCTAACCCAGATAAGGACTAAAGTAAAAAATTTCTATTCATCCCTCAGTGGTGAGGGGTAGAGAGCTACTGATTCAAGTATGCATCTGGCACAGGTCAACCTGTAGGACACAGGCCTACATATTAAAAACATAACTAATTTGTTGTTTTTAAAATAAGTTAAGTACAACAAAGCGCACAAAAAAAACCATTAATGAGGAAAAACATGGGGTCTTATCTTTACAAGTAAATCCAGTGTCACGAATTGAAACTGTGTTGCTGGAATGCTTATCACCTGTGTGCCCTTCTGCAGTTTCACACAGCAGCATGTCTCTTCTCAACCTCAGGTTCTAGCAACTGACATGAAAAATCACAGCACTTTCAAGTCAGAGCGAATGCTGGAGGCTCTCGACTCTGAAGCAAAAGCCTTCAAATCTACACTTACGCATTTTACACAAAATCTACTGGCAATCATAAAAGCTTAGTATACCATAAAAATAACACCTGGCTGCTATTGTTATGTACGTAGCTGACCATACATTATATTTGAAAGAACAGAAATCCAGAGTCTGGACGTATTGCTTCATCGCGGACATACCCTAGAAATACAGTATTACACCGATCTTTGCACTACTGTCCCATGTTCTTCTGGCACCCCCAAAAAAATCTGCCAGTTCTATACATTTCCTTTCTATTTACAACCAGCAGCAACCAGTGTATTATTTCTTGTTTCCTTAAGTAGTTATACTCTTACCTTGATGAAAGTGTTTTAACAGTCATCATACGTTAGACTCTAAAACCAATCTCTAGAAAGCTTGACAGATGGTGTTTTGAAGGATAATGCCAGGTACCTGGTGCGAATCTGACATTAGCATTCCCCACAGACAACTCACCTTCATCTTTGAAAAATCCACTAAAATATACATAGTCCTAGTTATACTAAGAAGGAATGAGAAAGCTAATAATTTAGTCAATATCACAGTTGCCCAAAATGCAATTTCTGCATGGACTTACGCCTAGAAACACCTATTTTATTCTTTTTTTTTTATTTTTAACTTTACTTTGCATGCTTTCGATTTTGTCCTTCATGCATTTTCTGTCTTTCCCATGCATACGCGCACACTCTCAGTAGATACCTCCCCCCTCTGGGAAAAGATCGAACTGCAAGGTGCAAAAAATACATCCCCCTAAGAAATAAGGACTTTGTTTGTCGTATGTTTATTAGAAAAACAACTGTAAAAAGTAGCATGGCTGCCTCTTCAGCAGCAAGGTAGCTCTGACAAAAGCATACTAAATGTGTCGGTATTCATACCGAATTTCCAAGCTACCGAACAGGAGCACTCTAACAAAACCTGGACTCAGTATCTTTACTTGCAATCAATAAAACATATATTAAGGAAAGACAATATAAAGACTGCTGATAGAGAAAGACACTTACTGCTAGCATTGTAAGTTTTACTTAGTTATGATTTTCCTTAAGACATAACAGAACTTTGGAAATTATTCACCACCTCCAAATGCTGAGTTTATTTGAATTTGTGACTCTCTCGAGGGCCTAACCATACATTTCTCTGCCTTAGCCTCATCTAAGGGCTTGACAGGTTGTCTTGATTTATGCATCGTTCTTTACTACTTCTTTTTGACATTAGGTTCCAAATTTAACAGGGATCTTTAAAATGAATATTATATACCTCAGAAGAAACAGAGGTATAAGGGGAACTTACTGGATTACACTTCTGCAAAAGTCTAAATGCTGTACCACAAGGCCTGCACTCAATAACTATACTGAGCAGTTTTTAAAAGAGAGACTAAATTATAAACTTTTTAAAGAACCTCCAGTTGAACTAGTTCAACTAAAGCAAGGAAAGCAGAGTGAATTACAACAAATAACAAAACGTTATGAGCAGTATATTCTGGGTCACCATACAAATCCAACAGAAAAGTCACCATGTCCTGGATGGAACGGTGTCATGAAATTGACAAGCCAATTGATAGCCAACCAACGCTTGACATCGCGCAGCCAACAAACACAGTGCCACGTTCAGGGCACAGTAGTATTACCATATAAACCTTATTGCTTAAGCATGGGAAACAAGATGTAATGAGTTTAATGAGAAACCAGCATCCGTCTTTGTGCAAATAAAATCGGGAACCACGGAAGCCCTTCCCGCGGAGGCTAACAGAGGCGATGCGGCTCTAAGGAGCAGCCGGGGAAGGGCATTTCCCAAAGCGGGGAGCGGAGGCACACGCTCGCCGCGAGCGGAGGCAGC
>NW_008795319.1:754715-755393 GCF_000699145.1 Aptenodytes forsteri | reverse complement strand
CGGCCCCGGGCGGCGGGGGCGGGGCGGGGGGCGCGCGTGAAGGATGGTGTGTGTCAGTGTGTCTGTGTGTATGTCTGTGAGCGTGTGCGTGTGTCTGTGTGCGTCGCGGTGTGCCTGTTTCTGCGTGTCAGTGGGAGCGTGAGCACACTGTGTGTCTCTGCGGTTTTATGTGTGGAAGCGTGTGCAAGTGCGTGCGTGTGTGCCTGTGCCAGCGTGTCGCTGCGTGTCTCTGCGTGTGCCTGTGCCCGTGGGGGGTGCCCGTGGGGGCGTGAGCATGTGTGTGGCGGGGTCGTGGCGGGGTCTGTGAAAGTGCGGCTGTAAGTGGGGCGTGCGGGAGCGGGTTGTGTCGGTGTGCGAGTTTGGGTGTGGCGTCTGTCTGTGAGAGTGCGCATGTGGGTTTGTGCCCCCCGTGCCTGCGTGTGCACACGCCTGTCTCGGGGCGCGTCTGTGCGTGGGCGCGCCTGTGTCTCTGCGTGGGCCTCCGTGCCTGGGCACGCGGGCGTGTGTTGCGTCTGTGTCTCTCCGTCGGTGCGCGGCAGCGCGCGCCGGCGGCGTGGTTGTGGCTGTCTCTGCCCCGTGGCCGGCTGCGGCCGAGCACGTGTGGCCGTGGCCGTGTCTCTGCGTGCGGCCGCGTGCCCGTTGTGACTCCGCGCCGGCCTGTCTGCGCGTGTCTCTGCG
>NW_008795319.1:712383-734791 GCF_000699145.1 Aptenodytes forsteri | reverse complement strand
GCAAGCCCATAGCGGCGTGCCTGTGCTGGAGCTGCGAGACAGCGTCTCCCCTGAGGATGTGATCAGAGCATCAGCAATCAGCCACGGCTGCTTAAGCGGCGCGCTGAAAATGTCTGCCCGCGGCTGCTGTGCACAGCTGGAGAGGGCGCAGGAGGTGCCTGGCGGTCTGAGGGGAAGGGGGGACCTCTGCCGAGGGATGCCGTGCTGCACCTCCAGGAGCAGCTCTCTGCGGCTCCCACGGCCCCACATTACAGAATTAAAGCTGTTATGCAATTAAAGTGTCTACAGCGGGAGTAAATAAAATTGATTTTAATTAGAATTCAGCTTTAAGTACACATTTACTATAGGTTATATTTATCCTGGATTTTCCCCCAACAGACAATTTAGTAACGTGTTTTGATTTTGAGAGTAAACAAAAGATGCTTAACTCATCTTAAGCTGTTAAAACTTCATTTGTGGGACCTCAAGAGCAAACAGTCTACTACACAACACGGCGTGTTACGCTCAATCCCTCTGTGAAACACTTTCTTAGTACTTACCACTTAGACACTGACTTAGTATTTATTCTAATGAATCGGATAGTTGCTGCAATAATACACTTGTAAATCGCCTGCTACTGTTCATATCAAGATTTTTTTGTTGTGGTGTTTGGAATCTTTTTTTTTTTTTTTCTTTTTTGGCAGAGGATGAAGGAATGAAGAAGGGTAAAAATCAAGACAAAAACTCTGTAAGGGCATCCACGAGGTTTTGAAGATATTGTACAGCCATTGCATAAAAATTTGGTCTGTGGTGTTTTCAAATCCTAAGATACATGCAGGCAACCTTTATGCAATTTCCACTCAGTGTGCAGATAATTGAGAGACTACAGGTATTTACAAGAATATGTAGAGAATGTCAGTGGCCCATGTGCTATTATTCTATAGTATTTCCGGGGGGAAACTAACTTCCCTGCTGAGAAAGAGTAGGAGCAGGAAAACAGTGTGATTTTAGCAAACTTGTGAAACACTTAAGAAGCAGAGAGGACTGATAGCAGAACTGAAAGGCTTAATTGGCAATCAGCTTTTGCTACAAACTGGGTATGAGCATAAAGGGAAGGCATCAGTCCTCTTAAAAAAAAAAACAAACAAAAACCAAAATGACAAACAAAACAAATGAAACGAAGAGAAGCATAGAACTAAGGTATTTTATTAATAATTTACCCTGATTCAATTTACCGCATGAACAGTTCTTCTTTCCGGGTTAACAGTGTAGCAAGAAATGGCATACTGTTTGCAACACAGCTCAGGACTGTCTTGCTTGAGAGATCACCTATGTCCTCAAATCACACTTCCGAGGCTCTGTTCATCAGAATAATTCAGGCTGGTGCCCCTCAGTTCAAAAAGAGAGAAGACTGGTGGTAGGTGTATTCTCTTAAAGCACCTTCCAGAGGAATCTGAGCCATCCTCACTCGGAAGCAGTCCTGGTCTGGTAGCTTTCAAAACATACCATATGGTCATGTATATGGAAAATGAGTTTTGGGGGCTTTCCATCTGGGGTGTTAGAAGAATAGCGCTACTTTAGTCTGTCTAATTGTTCTTAACCTACTTAGATCATAGGAAGCTTTGATTTAAACACCGTTAAGTTTATTAAACAGTGGGAAGTGCTACATTCATCAAACTCATTTTTTCTGGTTGAAGGAGTAGAGAGCAGGTTTACTCGCACATCTTTTTACAGCAAAGTAGACAGAGACAAGTTTCCTGTAAGTTCATTTTTCAAAAGTTATAAAGTTAAATTGACTTTCAGTGATACTTAGGCTGCAAAGCCATTGAGATGCTTTTCTGAATTTTACCTTATACCTCATTAAAAAAAAAAAAAAAAGGGCATTAAAATCTGTCAGACAGGAAATATAGACCTCTAATGATATCAATCATGACTTCATTGCTAGTTGGAGATCAATTTCTTTTCATAGCTACTAAAAACCAAAGACACATTTTACAACTTTTTAGTTTGAAGTGTCAAGCCAAATTAAAGTTTATCTGTACTATATTTTACTACTAAGTCTGATATTGAAGTGGATCACAGCATACCAGATTGTAGCTTATTTGAAGATAGAACAGGTAACAATCATTATGTATTTTTGCCAGTGCGAACTAAATATATGGTGCTATATTATCATGTAGCACTGAAGTCAAAAGGCAGTGGAAGCAAACAATTGCAGGAAAATCTCCAAACTTTCCAAATGCTTATTTAAAAATTATGAAATCTTTTGAGAATATGAAGTAGAATGAATGGTCAGTGTAAGCGCAATGACAATGATTTACCCTTCTGACACATCACATTAAAGTCAATATAATAATTTAAATCAGTACAGTTATCTATGTGTGTGTGAGTACACCTAGGACCTCATACAGCAAAGATCAGATTTGTCAGGAGTTTTCAATTTCAGAAATTCCATTTGCTTTCAAATTTCTTCTCTGTTTCACTTGCTTTAGCTATGGGTAAGGGTTATCTGGTTCCTGAACTGACTACAGATCAGGATAAAAAAACTAGGGAGTTTCTCCTATCATCTATGTTAACCATATCCTTCCCTTGAAGTGGAATTATAATTGATGATATAAGGAATAAAGAAGCAGCAACACATGTGCAAGAAAGAGGGAATGTCCCCACCTCCTTTACTTCAGTTTATTTAATTCCTTCTTGGGATACTGTCTGTATCCAGACTCCATCTGATCTCTGCACCCTGGCCTGTGGATACTAGTCCTTCGACCATGTGGCTTCACTGTTTGATAATGGGGCACCTGAACACGCACAAGCTGTCAGTGCAAAGCTTGTCTCCATGTAACAACACGGGGCTTTGGCCAGTGGTGGGTCTGGCTGGAACTGGCTCTGCCTTCTCCTCATGGAGGCCACCCCTGCAGCCCCTCGCACTGCTAACACCGTGCCACATAATCCAGAAGGGAAGTGTGCATCAGCAAGTACACAGGTCACTGTAGATCACCTTCAGACTACCCCGGGCACAGCAAAAGACTCAGCCCTATGGTCCAACCCACAGCTGATTGGTCTCCGTGGCAAGTCCCTGATTCCAGTAGAGTTTTGACCTCTCCACTCATACAACTGAATAAACACCGATTTTCTTAAATAGAGGCAAGTCATACAGATTAGGCTTTAATCTATATAAGTCATATAAATCAGCTTCAGTTAAAAAATGGATCAGTCTTTATTTCCTTCCAAGGCATTAAATAGTTTCATATACTTGGTGAGCCTAGGACTCCAGAAGAGTTCAGTGTGAGTTCCAGGTGTACAACAAATGCTGTCTTATGCTATAACTTGGTTTATGATACCCACATTACAAGTTCTTAGTTCATCAAAACACACAACAAATTAAATTGTCTGTTACAGCTCTATTTCATATTTAGCATTCTTGAGATGTTGTAAAGAAGAAGTAACCAAAAAGGTGACCCAGCGTAAATGCCATGGAAGGAAGTATAACCTCACAGAAAGATCTCCTTTATCATTAATTTGGGGTGATTATAACCAAAATGAACTATAACTATAAAACCAAACTATAAAACAGCAGTTGGAACACAGAAAAAATGCTTAAATAAAAATGCACAGCAAAGAATAAAATGCAGTCTAGAATGTCTGTTCTCTTCTTTCTTCCCTGTGATGCTACCAAAATTGACAGAGAGGTTGTGAGTCTATGACATAACTATGATTTCCTCCTCTCCACATGTAGGTAAGCACCAGATCTTATATTTTGCTTGCCCGTGTTTGAAGTTCTATCTCTGCTGCTCCTTCTGACCTTTATATTACAGCTTATACATTGCAGGTCGCTCAAACACTTGCACAAAAATCTTCTCTGCGATCATAGCACAGTCTCCATTTCACCTGTTTCCTCTAACCTTACTGCAATCAGTAAGTAATAGATGTCTGAATTTCCCTTTCATCCTTACCTCCAAGATTTAGAGCTGTTCCTTTTCATATAAAACCTACAATTATATTGCTTTCTAATTTTCCTTTTCACATGATGCAAAATGATTCCTTTTCTACCTTTCTTTTACTTTTTCCCTTTCTGCTTATTGTTTCCACCATCCTTTCGCAGTATGCAAATGTCCCTTTAATACAAATTTCTCTCTTGAAGGATAACAACAACAATAATAAAAACTAATGAACCAACTGAGGTACAAAGGAGGTGATGTGTGATTTAGAATAATCGAGCTACAGTTTCCAGGCTCCTAGGACTCTTCCTTGAGCTAATCCTACAGTTTATAGTTAAGTGCCGATTATTCAGCACAGCAAGTTACAGAAGCTGGTAGTCTCACCTAGCTTTAGGCATGTAAAAATCAGATGTCTAAGTCTATTCCAGTCACCACAGACACCCTTTACAGTCAGTAGGTTGAAATAGGCTCTTCCAGCAGTTTATTCATTTGACCTGCGGGTACCTATCTTTGGTGGAGATGAGTCATCCTATGCAAAATCTGATTTCTCTCCACTGGATATGAAGTCAGTAACTAGATTACCCGTAAACTTCTATCTTGTACGTAACAACATTAGTACAAATGAATTCCAACAGATTTCAGTAGTGTATGACTATAAAGAGGCCAGAGGAGTTTGTCACTGTATAACAGATGATGGAACAGAAAAATAAGTCTTCCAAAAAGTGCATGTGATTTGCATGACAAAATGTATTCTACTTCAGGCATACAGAGGTAAAAAAGGCAGACCATGCTCAAAGTAAAATGATAGAATGTTTTTGAGAAAAAAAGATGAGAGATGCATATATACGGTTTATCTAAGATGTAAGTAAATCTACAAATACTTGAAGAAAGTATTATACCCAAGTGAAAATAGAATTGTTTAGAGGATGCAAAGGATATAAACTAGAAATGAGGTGATTAAATCACATATGGGAAATGTAGACCGAATGTAACAAGCTACTTTTACCATTTCATTTAGGAAGTGAACTTTCATCAGCAGTAAAAAGCAAAGAAAGGGAAGCCTGTAGGTATGGATACAAGAAAGCTGATAATACAATATAGTTCTGGGGTTTTTTTGTGGATTTTTTTTGGTTTAGGGGATTTGGTGGGGGTTTTTTGGTTGGTTTTAGTTTTTTGTTTTTGCAATGCATTTGTAGATTTTTATCCAGTTTGGTTTTAGTTTAAGTTTTGTTCAGAGAATCTGTAATTGATTAATTAGCAGCTTGATTTTGTTAACTTTGCTTCCTTGAGAAGGATGCAATGGAGACAACTGTCTGAGCTTGATTAGTTTATTGATCAGGTACACAAAGCCCATAGCTAGACAACAAGATAAAATTATACTTTATTAATCCATTGGTCTATTGCAATGTTGCAACAACTGAAATGGAGCAAATTCAGCATATGATTTAACATTGCCTAGTTATGCATTTACAATATATAACTCTACAGAACTTAGCCAGTTCCCACTGACTTACCAGAAGTGTAGAAATACACAAAGAAAATCCCAGACGAATCACCTATAGAAGGTACCCATCTGGCAATCTTAAAATCAAATATATAAAATTACAGGACATACAAATCATCAACAAACTGGAAAAAAAAAAGAAAATTCTTCGCTAAACAAGTTTCAAGATACTTCACAATATTAAAAGGTCAGAAAGAGTTCAACTAACTCTCCAAACCATAGTCAAACATTATGGAAATTTTGTTCAAAATGAAGCGTGACACAGGGAAGGGTTTGACACTATAGAGCATCTTTATCAATTTATATACTCTTAAGTATAAACTTATATAATTGCTTATGATAAACCCATTTACAGTCTGTAATACTAGCAACTCAACAGTTTAAGAAAAATACTGCTTGCTAAATGTCGGATTGAAAGTAACTACCCTCCAGGACCTTGAAAGAGAGAGGCTTCAGAGCTTTAAAGGAACCTAAATCTCTCCACTTTCTATATAGAGAACTATTTTAGGCAGAACATTTCAGTAGGAACTTAAAACTTAACTTAGGAATCAGTTAGGTGTCTAATTTAGGATGAAATGCAGGTATGACCACCAGTATGAAACAAAAAAACCCGACAGAAAATATCTTCTTTTGACAATGTATATTCTAGTTCAACAGATGGCTGTGAAGTGGCACTCATCCCACTCGTAAAGATTTGTCTGTTTTTAAAGAAATCATAGAAGCAATACTTGACATATATTTCAGTCTTACCAGATCATAGCACAAACATTTTCTGGAAAAGTCACTGAATGATATTAAGGCTCTTAGCAGTATACAAAAGAAGGTGTGTAGAAGACAAAATTATTTGAAAAGCAAGTTAGCATTTTATTAACTGTAAACCATAGAAAAATGTTATAAATTATTTCACAATTTATTTGATCAAAACTGAGCATATCTAAATGCAATTTTTTAATGGGTAGTAGGAGATATAGACATTTCCAGTTCAGAAGAATAAAAAATTAGACCAGCTTTGTGAGTCAGTTTTCCTTAGAGAACAAGTCCTCTATGAAAATGCTTTTAAATTCTGAGTTTCTCTTTTCTGGAAAGAGCACTTTGACTCCTAAAATATCCTTAGTCCACGCTGAGCATTCTCATCCATAAAATTTAGAAAAATCAGCATGAACTCAAATTTTAAAACCTTCAGATCATGAGTAGTTTCAAAACTTTTAGCAAGTTTTCCCCTTCTCCTTGCTTCTTAACATTAGCAAAGCCATTTTATGCTCCCAGCAGTTTCTTTTTGGACAAGTCATCAGTATTTAGTTGTACTTGTAATAGGTCTCTTAGAGATGTGCATAATAAATAGAGAAGGTCAGGAAACTCAAAAGAGAGGAAATTTAAAAAGCAGGCAAACATTTAGCAAGTTTGTGAAAAAAAAAAAGATGTTTTCACTGTCTGACCAGCTCCAGTTATAAAGTAATAAGAATGCAAATGTTAAAAGCTCAGTGAATGTTGTTAAATCTGGTCATAATGATGGAGTTTATTTGCCATTTGTGCCAGAGCAAATGGATTTGCTTTATTTCAGGAGCTGTGCTGTATTAGTCTCAACTATTGCAAAGCTCAGTTCACCCATGGAGCAAATGGATGATGAGTCATTCTTTTTCTGAATAGAGCATTAAGTGCAGTCTCATCTTGCAATTATTTAATTTTCCAACGAAGTCATTCCAAAGCTCTATGAACTCTGTGACTACATAATTTTTTTTTGAGGGGATGAAATTTAAGGACAGATTATACCACTGCTATCTGTGTTTAAGCACTGTCCCAGTTCAGTCAGTATCATATTAATTTTATGCAATGACTGAACAATAATATTGCCTTCTGATCTTAATTTTATAGGATTTTGTTTTATTATTTTAAATTTTGACATCTTAAGGGCAATTCAAACTTACAGATTTACAAAACATTTTTAATAATTACTATGCATTTCTATAAATTTATTGTACCATATACAAATGGGAAATCAGCAGCTGTTAAAATAAAAACTTGTCAGAAATCTATAATGCAATGATACGTCCCAAACCAGGTAAATGTCAGCTATCTAAGGTACCTAAAACGTAATTACATTCGTTTTTCAGGAATATCAAAATACAAAGCCTGATGGATTTGAAAAGATTTATTCAAAATATTTTTTTTAATGAATTATGCAAAACTACTTCTCTCTTTTGCTGTATTTGCAATTTACTTTTTCATCCCCATATACCTTATTTTAAACATTAGTTGCTCATGACCATACAACAAAACATTAATATTTTAAATACACAATGGACATCTATTGTGGACCTTTGGAATCATTTCCCAGAACAGACTGCCCACACCATAAAAGACCTGTGCAAGCACAAAGTGACTATAGTATTTACAATTAATTGTATCCTTTAATGTTTCTAAAAGTTTTCTGACGAAGTCCACTAAAAAGAGAAAAATAAACAAATTATCATGAGTGCAGTTTTTAATATATCTAGCTATTGGTGTTTTTTCTCTCCCATTTTTTCGGTTGTTTGGTTTTTTTTTGTGGGGTTTTTTTTGGCTTCCTTACCTGAATGACCATTGGTTTTAATATGAGTATTGTCATTGACAATGGACTTTGAATCAGGCACAAGGACACTGCAGCAGATGTACTCCAATCTGCTGGAACTGCTATCACGCTCTCCACCAGCACCGCCTTCCACTGACTCTAGGTGAAGGTCTAGTTTTGGGCTGGTCTTTAAAACCGAAAGAGACGAGTATTTCTCTGCCACAGAAAATGAAGTAGACTTTTTTTTCCCCTGAGGGCAGACTTATTTAGACACTTTCTTTTGGAAGCTTAAACCTTTCTCAAAAGAAAATGTTGATGCATCAGACTATGTCAGATTGGTCATTTGATTTAAGTTATTTGTTTTCCAAGTAATTCAGAACAATTTCCGTTCCATCCATCTTTTTCCCTTTTCCGTTATATACCATCCAATTTATATATCAGATGACTGGGGTCATGCTGTATGTCATCTTGACTAGTGACTTTTAAAAATAATTCCATGTCTCTTCTAACTCTTTGCAGAATTACAAAGTCCTACTTTGCTTTCTTTTTTTTTTTTTTTATAAATTAAATAACTGGACTTCTTATGTTTAGTCTCTACACTGCTGTCTGTCTTCTGCTGAACATCTGTCTTCTGCTGAACCAAGCTGCTTTTTATCCTCTTCTATAAATCTATATTCAGAGAAATTTATAAAAAGCATGTGTGTAGCTGGGGGAAAGAAACTACTGAATGTTGAATGCATAATGACAATATATCTTTGCATCTACTTTTCAGTTAATTTCTGCTTGTATCTTTTTCTACCATAAACAGCAGTTTTTACATTTAATTATGAGAAAAAATAAATAGGAAGAGAGGCATAAGAAAGGGACAGGAAGGAGGTTTCTTAACGAACTCAGTACTTAGGTAGGTACACAAGCATAAGCTTGAAGCTGTACTAAACAATGTACTGGCAGTTACTCTTCATGAGAGGGTAGATGTCTTACCAAACTAGGCAGTTGTTCTCTGTAAGACACAGAAAACTTAATCTCTCTTGGTTGATACCACAGTTTTCCTGAGTCACTACACCATCTGATGGAAAAAATAATTAATCCACCTTCTTCTATACTGAGGTTATATGTTTCTGCTGAATGCAGATGTGGCTATGTTACCGTACAAAGCCTAGTATCTGATCACATATAGCTGGAAACAGCCACTCATTTAGAGGAAAAACTGCACATATCCCCATAAAATAGGAACATTGGAAGAAAATCTGTAAATTTTGCCTGCCGCACTTGTTTCTGATTTATAAATTTCCCGGTTTAAGCAGAGACAGTTGTGCTGGCTTAAATACAGTGTGTTTACTGTAAGGAATACTTCATAAGGTTGGAAGTAGGCAACTTCAAGAAAGACCAGGTGCCAACTACAGAATTTCTGCATCAGCTCACTTACCTTTGCTCCCTGTTCCCCCAAGGCGCATGGCTTTGGACATAAGAATCAGATGGCTGCATCTGATTAGATAGAGAGAAAATCCTTTGATAGTAATAGGATAAGTTATCCACGTTTCTTATTTAGGACTGTAGGCTATGTTCTGATTAGAAACCACGCTATAATTTTATAAATAAGATTTTAATTACTTAAGGAAGAGGCTTCCAATTGTTTACATGTTGTTTGTTTTTTTTTTTCCAAATTATACTTACTACAAAACCAAAAAGAGATAACACTTCCTTCCTACTCAAGAGACAAATCTATGCTACAGTCATCAAATTGTTGTTACATTTCTTAGGCAATTTCAAAGAAATTTCTCACTTGGAAAAATAGTGGATTTTTTTCAAATCCTCTTAACCTTATCAAGTTCCCTGTTCCTGTAAATTGATTTTATCTGGTTGCCTTCTGACCTTTCACAGGAAATTTATTCTGGTTTGACACAAAGGGAAAGGATAAGTAGCAATTGTAACTATCAATTACCCAACACTGACTTCATCTGTTCATCAAAGTTCTTTGTAATTTTTCCACACTCCTATGGGGTCTTTTCAGTACTGCAGGATTCAAGCTGATCAAACTAGATGGTGGGCAAAGTTGGTGGTTTACATCAGTAACTTGGTAGGTGTTAGATTTGACATGTGCTGTTATCAGACTCGTTTTAAAAAAGCCCCTATAACATTGGTAAAGCCACATCACTGCATGTAAATGAAGGAGGAGAATTAGAGAGGTCCAGGCTGGGGTGAGAGGAGGAGAGCTGGAACTCACATGAGTTGTTCACTACAGCTCCATATGAACCCTTCATGAGTACCAGTGTTCTTCTACTCTGTGCTTGTACCTGCTAAAGGCTGCTCAGGGACTGGAAATTCTGCTTTGGGAGAAGGAATAAGCAATTCCAGGGTGGGAGAAGTAGAAAATAGACTGCCCAAAATCTCTATATACATACTAGGGAAAAGGAAAAAAAATAACAACCCAGCAAACAATAGGTGTCATCCTGGTTTTGTGGACCTTCCTTTGAATGCTTCACAGTTTTTTTCCCTACAGTTCTATGCTTTGCTTCAGGCCTAAGAAGAAATTGTTTTACTTTAAGAAGCAACTGGTCTGACTGTGCTATTCTTTTGACTTCCTCAGATACTATTAGTTTAGTGAATTACTATATGAAGTTGATGCCCAGCTAAAAAGGAATTCAATAACTGTATTTATGCCAAAATAATTTATTGCAGCATCAGATAAAAACAATTCAATTAAAAATAAAAAGGAATTATCTGGTACCTCCTGAGTGAAAACAGATAAACACAGGTTTGTAGTTAAAAAGATGCCAAAAAAAAAAGACCAGTGATGTAGGCCATAAAATTACACTCCTCAGAAACTAAAGCAGTCCCTTCTTCACAGGTATTCTATAGGCATTCAGGTCTAGTCTGTGTACAAAATAGTTTAAAAATATGTGTATTGCTTTCCAGGTTAAGCTCTGCCTTGGGTTCTGTTATCAGTTTTGTTCAATGGGTCGCCTAGGAACATTGTATATGCTACCAAGACCTAAACATACACAGGGTCCCTCACGTTCCCTGTATGCTTAAAGCCATCACTGATAGATATTCAGTGGCTTTGAAGCCTAGCAAAGATTGCACTGGGTCTGTCCTTCTAAATATATTTTTCTTTATCCTTCCACTGGGTGCCGCAGGCCCAAATTATTCATATGCTGTTTACTGCATTTGTATTCAAATAGTTTTCCATCTGCCAACGCTTCCGGTAGCAGTGAGAGCTATCTCTATTACTTGGCAGACATGCTTCTATTTGAGAGGGGGAAACTAAGTACATATGTGCTATCAGTGACCCCAACGTAATCTGAGAGCCCCCGTTTTCTGAAAGCAAGCTGTAGTTCCAAGAATGCTCCTAATGTAAGTATCTATGTAGAAAACACTTAAAGAGTCGCGCTGCAAACCTACTACCACAGCAATTTGACGGCTGACTGTAGTGCCAACACTGCAGTACAGTTGAGAAGAATGACCCATTTCTGCACAAGCACAGGTTCTTTGAACTGAAGATTTTCATCCCACGTAGCCGGGGCTAGCCCCTCACACAGCTCTGTGACAGTCAATTTCCTCATTGAAATTCTGGAGTCATGGTTGATCACACATTCAAGATGATAAGTCTACCCTGCGGAGTGGAACTGCTTCACTCAGAAGTGTTATTGTTAGATCCTGTCAGAGAGCTAGCATTAACATGTCCTAAGATCCTCGTCAAGGCAAAAGCAAGCTTTTTCTGAAGAATATTACGTTGGTGGAGGTGAATTAAAGCCTAGGAGAAAACCATACTTCAGTCACTAAAACATGATTAGGGAGATTAGCTTACAGGTAAAAGCAATTTTTTTATTTAATCTGTTGGTAACAAGACATTTTTAAGTGCCTGAACTAGAAACCAATACAGTAGCTAAACTGTCTGCAAGGGGTACTGCCAGGAACTGTGAAGCACTCACATGTGCCATAATCTAGTTATGGTTTATGAGTGTAGGTATTAAAGCAAGAGTGAGAAAAGTTATGTATTTCTGGTTGTTTATTTTGTAAACTGTAGTCATTATTTTTTGACGTAAATGTGGCAGGAGGACCGGCCTGATTTTCAAAATCTAAACAAGTCGTCTCAGAGCCCTGCTTCTCTACTGCATGGAAAATGCCCTCAGGGCATTGGAAAATTTAATAGTAAACTTTAGTGATATCTAATATTGTAATAAAGTAGAAGTTCACCAGATTATTTTGAGCAATATCACATGATCCAACTCAGTATAAAATGTATTCATTTGATTAGACTTGTGAGAAGTAACAAAAAAAGACTCCTGAAATGAATAAAGTTACTAAATCAATTTACAATATAGGACAAATTAAGAAGATTACTGCAGTGTCTCACAAGTGGCTACAAAACTAAGCAAAAATTAATAAGCAAAAATGTGCTCCCTTTGTGGTTTATTTTCATCCAGCTGCATCCAGCTATGAAAGGGCTATCAAACAAAACACTGATTAGTAGTCAG
The DNA here is from genome assembly GCF_000699145.1 of Aptenodytes forsteri. NCBI lineage: Eukaryota > Metazoa > Chordata > Aves > Sphenisciformes > Spheniscidae > Aptenodytes > Aptenodytes forsteri. The sequence goes on along the minus strand of NW_008795319.1, from coordinate 722,344 downwards.
TTCAAGACAGTTTCAGAAAGTAATCCCTCGGCTTCCAGTATCTTTTTGATACTGTCACAATTTCAGGAAAGTGCCTGGAACTGCACAAAACCTGTTTCTGCTTAGGGGCAGGAGCCAGTCATGAAGTATGCAGGCTTCCTATGCAATACATGAAGGATAAAGCAGCTGAGAATCACATCCACAAGGACTAGCAGTCCGAGTGAGAGTTGACTGCAAGGCTATGTCTTATCCCTTGTCTCCTTACGGTCTTTGGCAACTAGTTCCCATGCTGCAGGGAAGCCTCTCCAAAGTCTTAAAAACCCTTTCCTTAAACAGCATCCCTTTCCCATGGAGTGTCAGTGGTGGTGGCAGCACTGCTTAGTCACTTCCATGTTAGTTACAGCTATCTATCCTCCACGATGTGGAATACGGGGGTCCACCTCCTCTTTCCTATACATACCGATTTTCAGGAAAGTCATCCAAACACTAGTCTAGACTTGCAAACGCTTACCAAATCTCTCTTAGTCTCTTTGTTGCCTTCCATGGTAAGGCTTCCTTAGAATCTCTTCTGTTGAAGCTTTTTCACTGTTTGGAGCAATTATGTACCTACCAGCCAAAAAGAGAGCATGTGTGTCTGAGTAGCCTCATGACTGGGGCACTTTCCAGAGAAGAAGACAATGCAGTTCCAACTCTCACATGAGCAAATGCTTAACATCTAATACAGAGACTATCATTAAAAGAGGGACTGCAACCCAGGTCTCTTCCTTCAAGTGAATGCCCTAAACTGCCGGACTAGAGCCTAATTTTCCTTTGGCCTGGGAAATACTGAAGATACTTTACTGTTCTGGAATCTTTAACAAAGCTTTTCTTTATCTATAAGAGTTTACAGTCTACTGACTATGCAAGATGCATGTTCTTCAAATAAAGAATGGAATAAAAACATATACTGATTTAATGTATTAGCCACTCAACTACTGAAAAAAGGGCAGCACTATCATGTCTTCCAGTTGCTTTTTAAAAGATCTGATCTCTGTGTTCATTTTCAGGTGCCAAGCACCAGGAAAATATTTGTGAAATGAACACTTCTGTTTAGTTCCTATAGTCTTATAAGACTATATTTAAAGTATAACCTGCAGCCTTTAATATTCGTTTGCTTTCCAATCATCATATTAGCTGACTTGGTTCCACTTACGAAGTCCTTACTCAGGGACTGTATAAAAAATCTAGGTATACTGATGAGACCTGAAGACTCTGCTGTCAAAATACAGATTAGGCAATATAGAAAATAGAAAACAGCTTTTGTAGAAGTACATTGTGCTTTAACATTCTTGGATTCATTTCAACAGAAACTATAGATCTCAAAGCCAGCTACCTGACTTTAAGCTAGTTAGTGCAACATTCCTTCATAGTTAATGGAGAGAAATAAGCACCTCTAGAGGGGATTCTTCTCATTTACCTTAGATATCTATTTATCTTCATTGACTGCAAAGTGAACTTCAGCTTATTAAAACAGATTTAGGCAACACATTTTCAGATACTACCTTAGGTTAGATGGATCCCAACCTCTGTGTCTAAATTCAGTAAAACTTCTTAAGGTCATGTGTGATTCATATTCACAGAAAGATCTTTTCAGGTGACTGTAAGCTACGATTCGGGCAACTTTAGGAAGAACTGAGGTTGACCACTGATGATTCAGCCTAAGGCCATTTTACGAACATACCTGTCCTGAGGATATCTTAACCTGAGAACTTCAGCACACCTTCCTCTTCTTCCTCCACAAATCCCACAAATAGAGATTTCAACCTATGAAACAAAAAAACCAATGCTAATACATCTAGTAGCTCAAGGTAGAATTATTCAGTGGTCCTGCTCTTGAAATTCCCAGCTCTTTTATCATTCTCTTTTACTATTCCTTTAGAGTTTTAGAGAGAGATCACTTAAGAGATTCCTGCGATATTGATCCTATATCCACTTAAGTCTTTTTTACCTGGATATTTGCCAAGCAAAATAAAGAGTGTCCTTTACTTCAGTGACCTCAAAGCCCATATCAAACCTTTTATTGTAAAAGTAAAGATGTTTTTTTAATTTAGTTTTCTTTCTTTTCCTCAGCCTTTCATAATATTGTTCTAATGTTATATTCTGAAGCAGACTAATCCTTAAAAACGTTGTTACACAAATAAACAACAGCCCATATTTGTTCTGGATACTGTGGTTCACTTGAGAACCAACAAAATTAGAGCTTTTATCCTACTTGGCTATCATGCACCTACTCACTAACTTGCTTTGTTCACTAGATCTCCACTTTCCATCCCAGCAGACAGATCACTGCTGGTCTGGGAAGCTCAGGCAGAAAGTTGTGCCAGTTTGTGTTGTGCTGCTGCTTGCACTTCTTCACCTTCTTCTTTCCTGGACACCTTCTTCTTTCTGAGACCACTTCTTTTTGTGAATCCTTAATTTTCAACACCAGGTCTTCCTTCGGGAATGTCAAGCCTCCAGTTTTCCCAGTCTAAATAGTCTATGTGCAGAAGCACAATGCATGATCAGCCTCCTGACTGACTGGTGGTTCTGTCTCACGTCTCTTTATTAACTGGAGGATTTAGGATGTGCCACTTTTGTCTAGTCCAGATATTATCAACATTTACAGCTAGCCTGTACCAGTTGCAGCTAACAAGTAGCGGGCTTTTAACAGTTAAAACAAATAACAAAATAAAATGTATATAACCATTTTAAAAATCTACATGACATAGTAGCTAATGTACCAAAAAATTCTTTATAAAATGTTAGTGTATTTCTGCATTTTTAACGTAATTTATTTTCAAATTTTTGGAGAAATAACAGAAAGATTTCTCATTGCTTTTATATGTGATTATACAGTACCTTGCATATATAATATCACAAACTCTTTGTACAAATAATAGTTCTGTATTAAAGGGAACAGAAAGAAATTAGAATTGTTTAGTCTTCCAGTTCCAAGATGGCCTGATATTACAGAACTAATAGCAAGATCTCATTTTTATCATATGTATAGTGATCTTTTGTTTTGGTTGACTAAGAAACACTTTCCATTACATAACATTATTGGAGCCTTTTTTGGGAGTAGCTTGTATACCTACATTATTTGTAGGAACTCTGACAGGGGAAAAGTTCTGGTGCCAGGAAAATACGAATGGCTGATGCCAGGAAATTATCTTCAGATTTGGCTGGGCAATAAACTACAGAGAATTGCTGTTTTCCTGTTGGGGTTTCTATTACTGCTTTTTGACTGGCAGTATACCAAAGCCACAGACGATCTAAGCATGGAACCCTGCTCCTCCTGCAGCCACATTAACATCCACTGCAGTGAGAAGTATTGGGAGCAAAATCTCAATCCTTTTCTTCCCAGGGCAAAGGGAGTTATAAGAAAAAGAGGTATGGGCGTGATTATAGAGATCTGCGAGACATATCTAGAATCTTTGACTTGCAGCCTCTTCACTCCTGAAGATTTGGAGGGACATGACGCAGACATAGACAAATAAATGTAATAGGCAGGAAAGCATGAATTAGAGCTCATTACATTGGACAACTGACATGAGTGAACATGGATCTTTCCAAACTTGGTTTTCATAAGGTATTTCATATTCCACTGAACTTTCCCAAGATGAAATTCAAACTGTACTTATAATTTTGTATTATTTCTCAAAGAGAATACAATTTCTGTTTGTGCCACCTTTTACAAAAGAGATAGTTACTTTTCCAAAACCCTTTTCTAGTAACTGATTTATACCAGATGCCAATCTTTTCCCCCTACTTGTTAGCACAGCTAATCCTATAATTTCAGTAGTAGTGATCAAGGTAGTGGCAAGTGTCAAATCTGAATTGATGTTGCATATGAAAGAGGGGGGAATTATTACAGTTGCACATGACAAAATCTGTCATGGTTACTAATTCTTACTTATCTGTATTAGCATGTGCTGCTGAGATCCTATGTAGTCATTTATTCATTCAAAAGTTTGTAAAATATCTATGGATAAAGCACATTTATCACTGAAAGGACATAGGAAAGCTTCTTACATTTTTTGTAATGTCATTATTTTTCTCTATAGTGTTTCACTGAGCTCGCTATAATAAGGCCAAACCCAGTAGTGATTAGCAGTAGCAGGCTTGGCAGGAAATAAAACATCTGGCCCCGAGGGGAACAGAACACTGGCCTCTCCTTGACTGCTATTGATCCAGTCCCATTGAGGTCAACGTTCGGGAGCTTTCAAATATTCAAACAGTTTGTATTTATTACATTTGTTCCAAATAGGTTGTGACCTGAAATAATTTCTCTATTTTAGCTTGTCCCCCCTATAATTTTTAATTGCAAGATACAGAGGTTTACTTCATGCTGACCTTTTGCAAATTGAAGTCTACCTGTGGAGCAGTGGGACAAATTAGTAGAGCAGGTATTGTAGGATTTCACTGATTTGTATTTTAGAATGGATCTATTACAGAGATCTATGTTATTTCCACTATTTACCTTTCCTTTTTTTTGTAAGGAGAAATTTATAAAATGGCTACTGCAAACTGAAATATTGTTCATTTCCTTTCTCAAAAAAGTTGTAAACATACAAGAACCAGTTTTGATGAACCAGTTTTCATAGACTGTGTTGAAGATCAGATGGAACATTTAAAGAGATAGTCTGATTCCCAAGATAAAAAAGTTTAATATTTTTACTCATCTATTCCTTTACAGAGTCCAATAATTATGGGTGGCTACAGATGAATTTCAGAAAAGCAGCCAGTTTTGGTTTAGGATATCTAATGATAGGGAATCCACTGCTTATGTTAATAGTGTGAATTACTAACTTTCATCTTACTTTTAATGGGCTGCTATCAACATTATGCTTTTTGTCTCCAAGTTGTACTATTTATCGATGTAATGTATGCAAAAAATAGAGGTAAACAGCTGGTACAAATCCTCCTAATTCAAGCTGATCAGTTTATACCAACTGATAGGCAAATCTGAAATGTTACAAACAGGGTTCATCTAAAGCTATATTGAGAAGATGATATCACGCTGTGCTGCACTATGTTTGATTAAAGCCAATTCTTCAGGAAGAGAATTAAATTAAAAAAGAAAAATAGAAAAAAGTTGTATGATTGATTAAATTAGAAGATAACAAAAGAGAAGGATTTTTTTGTTTTGATTGGAATAAGAAAAAAAAGTGATGGACATGCGTAGTATATGTGTTACAATTGCCTCATATTCAATATGACTTAGGTCTCGTCACCTATTCTGAAATATTTGAATTGTAGAGTAATTTAATACTCTCTTACATGCAAATGAACACATAGGGCTTTGTTAGAATGAAAGGGCTGGCTAGGCTGTGGGCGTGACAGGAAGAACAGAGTGTCTAAAAATGAACGTGTTAAAACTGCCCTTGGGGGAAATAGCTTGAACTCATTTTAAGCATCAGGGAAGGCTGGGATGAGAAGAGCAAATCCCCTTCAGTGTCAAGACAGTGCATGCTCAGTCACATTGTAATTTCAAATGTGAATGTTGGAATGCCAAGTAGTTGGAGTAGTTCAGTTTCTTGTCTCAAGTATGTGTGTAGTGAGACAGGGACAAATAAGGGATATTAACTGTTAAACAGTTAGACGTATCTTGTTAGCATGTCGGGGAAACACTTGTGATGTCACACAAAAAGCCTATATGGTGATGCTGAGCCACTGAAAACTGTACTTGTGAAAGATGAAGACATCTCTAACTGCATTGCATTGTGTAACTATGAAATGTATGTATTCAGTTATAGGGAACACTAAGGTTTTAAAAGCATATGTGGCAAATCAGGAAATGTATATTTGAGGACTTAAAAAGACATAGTTTTGATTCTGCTAATAATACATGCAAAGAAGTCTTTGCTGACGTTTATATATATTCCACATGCAGAACTGCAACAGCACTTACACATGTGTATACATAAAAGAAGCCTCATATAGGTCTGAACACTATATATTGCAAGACATTTATAAAATGGGCTTTGACTTGACTTTCGTTGTTAAGCGTGAAAATAGTACTGCAGTGTGTTACCCATCAATGATCGATTCCATGCATTTAATAATGAATCTTTTTCTTCTTGTTCTGTGTTATGATGAGTCATTGTTTTGATGAAAACCTCAGTCAAAAAATTCAAGCACTCTCATCTAAAAGGCAAATTGCTGAGAATCCCTTACAAAGCAGTAAACCAACACAGCTCTTACTGGCTGTGATGATCAATGCATGCTGAGGATACTGAAACCCTCAGAGGACTGTAGTCTGTGAGGAACAGACCAGATAGTTCCGGTTTAATATGTTATGCACTTTTCTCTTTAGAAAAATCTCATTATTAACCTCAGCTTGAAACACAAGTTCTAACACAATACTGTCCTTACTTGTTACAGCTGTGGCTTATACTGAATATACTGGATCCTTATTAGTTTTCACTTAATTGTTGTTTAACAAATGTTCTTTTTCTTTAAAAGTCCATCAGTATTACAAGTCAATAATTATGCTGCAGGACATACATACCTTACTATGCATATAAATACAGTGTGTGTACATACATATATATATGTATATATATTCATACACACACACACATACCTTGTTTGCTCAGGTTATTTAAGGAAAACTTCCCCTCTTCAGTAATGCCTCATCTGAGGTCTGAATAGTTTTTATCTCTTTGGCATTTTAGATGATTTTTCTGCATGTGAGAAGTGAACTGTTCCTTTAATGTACTTTCAGATCTTGTGTCTTCAAGACGGGGAGGAGGGTTTTGGAAGTGGATCTCATATTTTGGAATGTTCTGAAATACCATAAAAAGATGTGATTAGTGGGTTTCTGTGGCAGATCTTATACATACAGGCGCAGCGGGGGTTGCCAGCTCCCCAGGCCAGATGCTGGTAGCAGCAGGGACTCCCCAGGGGTCCGTCAGGGCAGGACCTGGCAGCCAGGGCCCATCCCATTGCCCTAGCCAAGAGCAGGGCAGCCGGGGGGCACCAGGGCAGCCCCAGCCCAGGGCATCGGCCACCTCCCTGGGGATGGGGACAGGCGGGGACGGGGACAGGCCGTGATGGGAACCAGGGTCGGATACGGCCCTGGGATGGCCGGGCGGGGCCAGGGGGCTGGGGCTAGGCCAAGGCCGGGCCAGGACGTGGGCCCATGGCTGGGCAGGGCAGGGCTGTGGGGAGCTGGAGAGCGGCCCTGCTGCAGTGTCGCTGGGGCAGGGGCTGATGGCCTGGGGGAGCTGACATGGGGTCCTTTGACATGGGCAGGATGAGGGGAGGCCTGGGCAGGGGGGGAGGCCGTGACAGTCAGGGCTGGTGGTGCCCTTGGGGACCCCAGGGTACAGTTACAGAGGAAGCAGCAATTCACAGATACAGGATTTATTCCTGAAAATTCTTACAGCTTCCTTGCTGGGATTACACATGCCTCACAGATAACTTCTGTTGAGATGTAGGCCAACAATTTCCAGAAATGAAATACATATTGATCTGAAAGAGCAGTGAAAACGCTCTCATTTATTTGACTTGGCAGAGACTGATCAGTATAAATGTCCTGAATCACTGCTTACGTACCCTGAATATCATCTTTGTCTGCTTAAAAAGCCTGTTAGTATCATAACTATTTTATGACAAGGTAAACATTGCGTTTGGAAATCTATAGGTTACTGGCATACTGCGCTGCCAGGCGGTTGTTTGCCCTGTTAGACTGTGTGAACGGTTTGGTGCAGAGCAGCAAGCCCTCTCCCAGCCGGGCGGGGATCAGCAGCCTGCAGGGGTCGGAGGCTAGTCCCGCTAGTTAGCATGAGATCAGCATCTGGCGCGTACATGTTTAGTAGTGTGATCACAGGCTGTTCGATGCTAGCTGGCCTCAGTGCCAAAGAATGGCCTAGGCTGCTTCCATTTACTGGTAGGGATGTAGCTATACAGTCTGTGAAATGTATTTATCTCCCTCACTCTAAACTATGACCTCTTATTCCCTTCATATAAATGCAACCCATCACACATTTAGTGTTTTCAAGTGTTAATGAAGTCAAAATTGGGCAACTTTAAGAATTTGTGTTATGTTCAAGCAGCACTGTGTGTAATGCTTTCTTTGCCTATTTGAGACAGAAGAGGTAGGCTCTGTCTTTGAAACTGCTGTGTAGTTGTTAAAGTGCTGCTAAAAATGTCCAAGAACATGACTTTTCTTTGCTGTAAGACAAGAAATGAAGGGTATTGTTAATCAGCATGAATTAGTTTCCATTATGTTTTCATTTGAGAAACTTTGTACCTGCTGCACACACCAGATCATTGAGTCTGAACTTTAAAGACTTAATAGTGGCTCACCATGTGGGCTGCTTTATGTTAGAATTTGTAAATTGTTCACTTAGTGTGGTTTGAATACGCACTTGCGCTGAACACGACAGGAAAAAACACAGATCTATTTAACTATCAAAAAGGTATTTTTAAATTTACAAAGTTAAAATAAGTAGTCAAACGCACAGCTGACTTTTCTGTTTTCCAAGTTGCTTAAACCGGTGCTTTAGAGAGAAATAAATTGGTTTTATTAACTTAAGGTACAGTGTAAAAAATCTCAATTAATCAGTTGAGCTAAATTAGGAATGACATATATAATAGTGTTAAAAGTTTCTCCATGCATGTTGCTTTCGAATGAAGTACTGTGAACACTAATCACAAATGTGTGCAAAATCGAATAATCGCATTAAGGAATCTGTACCATAACTTGATATTTTCTTATTCGAATTCACAGTGAACAACAGACACAGTAAAATACAGTGCAGCTGCCTGATAAATCATTTTACCTCCCTTAGCAATTATTATTCACAGGAATACAACAGAACTGTCTATCAGTGCTGAAATCTCTCCACGATTTGTATAAGAATGAATACAAATCAATAGTTCTGTTGTATCCTTTGAGTAACAAAGATGGATGAGAACATGGTGACAGTCTGTCTAGGCAACACAAGACAAATGTCTTCAGTGAGTAACAGGATACATATCACAATGTTTTCCTTCGTGGGGTTAATCAAGTACATTTCTTTGTTGAGTTCGGTAATGTTATACATGTTTTTGATGAACTATTTCAACATGCTGTTAGTTTTTCTATCACTATTATTTCATTCAAAACATTGAAGATATTTATTTTATTATCTTAAATTGTTGAGTCATTTACTTCTAAATATGTCCTTTTCTTCAGAAAACCTTTCCTTCACACTAACACCAAAATTGAATTGTTTCATAGCACATACTCAAATTCAGAAAATATAAATGTCTCCAAGAATGTTAGGTTTTAGACAGTAGATATTTTTAGTTTTAGGCTTGCTACAATGAAATCAAGTAGTATTCAGCCTCTTAACGTGCTGACATATGGAGGTAATTCTGAAGTTTCGAGAGCGTAGACACATGTCAGCCCCAATGCTTTCTTCCCTTTTCGGAGCCCCAAGTATGAGAGTCAGCCAAGCATCTTAATTATACAGGAATAATCAATTGCACAGATAAAAGCTGAGGAAACAATTTTGTTTCCTTCAGAGCAGTTTTGGGAGTTGTATTGTACCCTGAGCTGAAGCTGATGTCATGCCTTCCCAGAAGGGGCAATCAGGAGGTAAGCAGGAAGGTGGGCAGCAGGCTAGCTGCCAAAAATGCCTTTGCTGTAGTCCATAAAAGTTTGCTTGCTCAGTTTAGGCCTCGGGTGGACTGTGGTGTGCTGTACTTTGAGACAAACATGGATTAGTTGGAGAATCTAGAGAGCACTGTGATTTATAAAACATGATTTCTGTGGAAAACAAAGTGAGTGGAATTTTTTAAGTCTAGGAAACAAGACCAGGGAGGGAAGAACTTATCAACCTTGTTTGTGGAGAGCAGTACCAGAACTAATGGACTCAAAATTTTCATTACAAAGATTTTAATTTGAAATTGAAAGAAAGAACTGTATTTGTTGTAGGTGTCCAGGTTTTGCTAGCAGGGGGCTGCAGGGCGG
>NW_008795319.1:682588-712109 GCF_000699145.1 Aptenodytes forsteri | reverse complement strand
GAGCCGGACACAGCCGGTTCCAGCCGGCTCCAACCGACCCACCGCAGGGCACGGCTGAGCCCAGCAGCCAAGGTGGTGGCACCTCAGGGAAACGTATTTAACAAAGGACAAAACCACCTTATCAGTTGGCTGTTAACCACTGATTCTAGAAGAACTCTTATCAGTTCATCAGTTGGGGACAATATAATCTAAATTTGTTAAATTTGAATCATACAAATTTATTTGTGTATTTTAATTGAGCGATAATCTTTCAAGATTAGCTTTTCCAAGATGGTTGCTGAAATGAAGATGTTCTTATAAATGTCATTCCAACTACATAGTCAGGCTTTAAAAAGTCATATACAAGTCAATTCTCGGATTTAGAAGGGAAAAAAAATTCCTTTACTTCAGAATAATTATGCTGCTATTTTTGCTGATTCAGAAGAGGCAGTTAAGTATACCAGAAATGCTCGTGATGGTATCTGCCAAGCACATTTCAGTGCTGTCCTTTGGAACAGCTCAGTTTCAGAAACAATGATCCTTGTTGAAGTGTGTATCACAGCGTAGTGCTAAAGAAATGATAATAATGCAGAACTACGCTGAGGTAGATCTAATACTGGCTAGTTTGTGTGCCTTTTTGGAATGTAACATTGTTATTTCTGTCGTAACCACGAAAAAGCTGAAGGTTAAAAACTGATGAAAAGGGAGCATCGTTATTACTGGGTGTTTTCTATGTGTCATGGAAGCTTTCATTAGCTCTTTTACAAAATTGCAAGAATACACTCGTCATCTGCATGTCTCTTTAAGTCAGCTGATACCAATGTATGAGTTGGTGAACTCTTCTAGGCCAAATGATGTGAAACTGACTTTAGCAAGTTTCTGCCAAGCAAAGTCTTGCTATTTCAACAAGGAACATGGAGATGATCTCTACAATGTGAACTGTGCTGTATCCAGTAAATGACGGATTTGCATTTTATGCCATGGACATTCAGTAGATGACTGGATCGACAGCACCTAAAGCATCTTATCCAAAGGTGCATCTGTAAGATAGGTCAGATGAGTTACTTCTTGTTACATAGTTTTCCAATTATAAGGAGATCTTAGGGCCCTACATAACATCATTTAATCAAGGGAAGATAATGAGCTATTTGTTAATGGCACACTTACACAACAAATATATATTTTGATTCCTAGTATTTGTTAAAGATCTCTTCTTATCAACAGATATGCAAATCTCAAGTGCCTTAACACGAAAATATATGGGAGGTATTATCATTAAGAATATAATTATTATTACTGTTACCACTACAGTTTAGCAAAGGTTATCATTTATAAACAAAATCTGCATAAAAGCTTTTAAAAAAACATCATTAGAATTTGTTACCTCATGTGGTAGCACTGGCTTAAATATCTAACTCTTGATTCACTGATTACCTGTGTGAAAGAAAAGGTTTTATGAGGGAAAATACGGAGCAGCGTTGTCTCAGCAGAAAAGGGGAAGACCCACAGAGCATATCTAACTGTACTCCACTTGAAAATTAAAGATTGGTTAATGAACTTTAAGATCAGAAGGTATCAGTATGACCACTTTTTTTTTAAGTGAGAATGAAGTGCTTGTGTTTGTGTTACACATTTCCACTCAAGAGATTTCTAAGGAAGGTAATAGTCTTTTATTCATTTATTATTTACAGAATTCTAATTCCAAATTATGATACCATAATGTTTCATTTTGCAAAGGATAGTGGAACAAAATGGGGAGGGGGCAACAAATGACTTAGAAGATTGCTAGTGCTATCTTTTGCCATTTACTTCCTTTTTAATTTGAGTGGCCAAGACATCTCTGTGATCCCAAGCAAGGGAATAAATAACTTGCACTGTAATCTCCCCCAATACAGAAAATCCTACAGATCCTTAGGTAGGCACCAACACATTTCCTGCAAACATCAAGTCAACAGAGAATATGGGTGGAAATTAGGGTTTTCTGTGTCTGAAAGTGAGGGAATAAAAGGAGTTCAAGCATCATGACAAACCTGTAGTGATTGAGCTAGAAATTGGTCACTGTTGAATTGACATCGAATGACAAATTCATGGAGTACTATTAGCCATTAATAAGACAGATTTATTGTAGGAAGAAGAGACAGTGCAGTCACACAGAAAGAAAATGGTTTATAAGGAAAGAGAAATTTTATCTCCTAACTTTTAACTTGAAAGGCTTCAAAGCATTCAGATACAGCCATCAAAAGCTTTATTATGTGGAAAAATTGGATTTCCTGATTTTGAAATTCAGTTCTGATATTTGTAAAGGTTTAGAAGCTATTTATTAAAGGTCACTTTCTGTGCTGAGTAGGTTTTGTTGGATTCACAGGAAAAATACTGGAAACATAGCTTTCTGGAAATGTAAAATGAAATTTCTTTGTAATTTTCAAGCATGTGTTTCTTAGACTTTATGTAATTCTGTAAAATAAAGCATTTGACATATTATACATCAAAATTCAGCAGTACTTGCAAACTTCATGGGTATTTCCTAATATAGAAATATGACTACTTCAGTTGTGCAGTGCGAGAGTGTTTCAGTGACATCTTGTAGAAATAAAGCAAATGCAAATGTTTAAATACAGCCATTGCAAGTTTTGAGACACAAAGAGTCTTTAAAAGTATGAGATGGTCATACACACATACACATCTCCCATTCACAACCAAAAATCACGGTACGATGTTTTAAAGGGCAGTGATGAAAATTTGCAAAAAATTTCTGGTTTTGTTGCACCTAAATCAACAACTGCAAAAAAAGTAGCTTTTAGCTATCTCTTCAGAAGACCTACCTGTGCCATTGAAGAGAATCTGTGTGTTTCAGTTTTTTAATATCCCCAAACTGTAGACATAAGGATGATTTCTTGGAAGCCTCAAGGAATATTTTAAGGTGAGCTCCCATTAAGAGTCACTTAGGTCTCATCAGCTCAGGTGGAGTGGAAGTCCTATTACTCCCACAATTTGACTTTTTCATGGCAAGATGTATATGTTAATTTGAGAACTTTCCATTTGCAGTCTTTTTCTTTGTATCTCTTATTTGAATCAGTTCCTTAATAACTTTGGGGGTTTCTATTTAATTTTTTTCTTAGCCTGTTTTTCTTAGTATACTTTTTTGTAATTAAATTGAAAAATCAATAGAAAGAAAATGTGATTTCTGGTTAGTATAACTGCTAACACATAATTTATTTTAAGGTCTTCAGATGTGCTTGATATGACTTACCTTTACTACCTTACAGTTTAAAGATCCCAGTCCAACCTAATAATCCTCAAGGTTAATCTTTATGAATTAAATCCAAGAAAAGGACTTTAAATGACATTTAAATGAAAGGGTTTTTTCATACATAGAGAATGCGTGCTGCTTTAATTTCATATGTGTCTCAGGTTTTTAATATGAAGTTTGAATTGAAAGACAACTGTGTGTTCTGCTTCTGCACAGCTCAGCACCTAAACCCATTTAAGATTCAGAAAACAGATCTGCTCTACTTAGTAGGTTTCCTCAGAGCCTACTTAACACAATTCACAGGAGCGGATTCTGTACTCTGTGGCAACATCCCAGTTTTTAAAAATGTAATAATTTAGTGGCTAACACATCTAAAGGAGACAACCTTGTGAAAGCATTCAACCTATGTCTGCTATTTCTTAGTGATGTACCTTGAAACTAGTCTATAAGCTGTTTTGTTGCAAAGGAAATTGTTCACTGCTGCTGAAATTTGGCTGATGTGTAGCAAGGAATTCAAGATTTACTGGAGAAGGAGAGAAAGTGAAAGGAGGTATGGCTGAAGTCTATTAACAAAAGTCCGTGCCCAAGAGATAAGACCTTAGGTCACATCTTTTCCCAAGAAAGTTTTAAGTAAAATAGAGAAGTAGTATTGGAAACAGAGACCAGAGATTTCCCAGGTAATACGTCCAGTAAACTATAAACTGGTGTTCTCATTTCTGTTCTCACACTAGCCAGTGAAGAAGAAATTTCATAGGATGACACTATTTGGAAACATTTTCCTGTGGTTCTCATAAGACACCAACCCTCATATTCCATGTTCCTGTTTTCTGTATTCCACGCAGGAGGTCAGAGGCAGACAGAAAAAGGCAGTAAGCACCGTAGTTCTTCACATCAAAATGTCTAGCAGATAAGCATCCAGATTCAGAAATGGAATATGAATTCTGAGCTGTGAAATGAAGTCACTTTCCCAGGGAATTTGAGAAACCATCAAACAACTCTTGCAAAATGAAAATGTCCTCAAACTTAATTTTAAAATTGTGATCTTACACTCTCACCCAGAAGAGGGTCTCCAGACTCAGAATTCAAGAGATTAGACAAGAAAGACAGGCTGCTGATTGCCTTCCAGCCCAATGGTTCGCGTTGCTGATTCCATGGAGTTTTGACAGAGTTGCATTTCATAGAATTAGCAGTCAACAAATAGTGTGGCTATTGGGACACAACATGGAAAACGGGAATTGTAGACTCATGTTGAAACAATGCTACAACTAAATTCAGTTATTTTCTAAGTAAGGGTAAGCGTTTCAATGGCTAGATTATTATGCCAAACCTTAGGCATCACTGAATGAATTTTCACTGAAAAATAAGTTGTACTGTGTGTAAAACTCAAAGCCGTTTCCTAATTATACTCAGAACATGTCTACCAAATTCCTTAGAGGCACCAAGACCCAGAGTTTATGAATCTCACATGGCCTTAGAAGGTAGATAGGGAGAAAAACTTACACCCTTGGCATACATGGAACAGAGTTTTAAATGTCAGAGGAAACTTCATGAGAAATATAGGCATTAGGGACATTTAAATATTATTTTGGATTTTAACCCAGATGCATAAGTGATGGATCTAAATCACTAAAATCCTAAAGTGGATTTAGCTTTATGTCTGCTTTATGAGTGGCAGATTCTACAGAAGATAAAACAAACTGTTTCTAACCTAAAGATCCCAATTCTGTAAAAGGTATAAATGAATACATAATTATTAACTATTCTCTTGGCTGGGATCCATCTACATTTAGATGTCTATAGTGTTTAGATCCTATTCTGTATATGAAAGAATGGCATCCATGATTCAGTGAATTTACTGATGGGAAAAATTATTTTGAATCAGAGATTTTTTGACTATGCTGTCAATTAAACTGTCAATTTATATTGTTAAATATACCATTGTAAATTCTACTTTCTATAATACCCGCCAGTATTATTTCATGCTTACCAATGGAAGACACTAAAATCGTTCTTAATATCCTCCAAAATAAAACACTGAACGGTGGAAAAACTGTTTTGTGTAGAGTTATCATTCTAGCCAGTGCTTATTTCCCAATTAGTTTATTCAATTGTTCTTTTGCTTAATTTAATCCTGACTCCTCATCTTTATAGTTTTGCTTTGCATAAAATAAGTCCACTTCAGCTGCTTTACTTATGTCCCTCAAATGAGCTTGAAATCCCTGCATAAATAGAGTCTTATACTGAATACATCACCTTGCTGGCATTTGTATGCTTGAAACAGTAATCTTTCAAACATACCTAATTTATGCTAAAGAAATGCAAGTGATGTTTCCTTGTAATCACTAGTAAAACTCAGAACCTGGAGGGACATTTTCATAGTTTTACTACATAGAAAATTTATATGATGCTCCTAAGTACCGGTCACTTACTTTTTACATTAAATTTATATTTACAGAACATTACATTCTGACGTGTTCAACTGAATGCTTTCTAGTTTTTTCAAAAGATTATTTCTAAAAGTAATTGTTTGATACAAAAGAGTGAACACTGATATGTTACCATGGTTTTGACTGTTACAAATCAATATGAATATACTCCTACAATTCAGGTAGGAATATAGATAGTAGTCAGATTATACTCCCAGGTGGGTCACAAAATCAGGATTAATCTGTTCCTTGTAAGATTAACTCCACACAGTGAACTGCCTGTTTTGAATTAGTTTATGAATCAGACTTACCATCTTCTCCCAAGCTTTTTGCATAATATAGGAAACCTAACAGAGTTTTAAATGTCAGAGGAAACTTCATGAGAAATATAGGCATTAGGGACATTTAAATATTATTTTGGATTTTAACCCAGATGCATAAGTGATGGATCTAAATCACTAAAATCCTAAAGTGGATTTAGCTTTATGTCTGCTTTATGAGTGGCAGATTCTACAGAAGATAAAACAAACTGTTTCTAACCTAAAGATCCCAATTCTGTAAAAGGTATAAATGAATACATAATTATTAACTATTCTCTTGGCTGGGATCCATCTACATTTAGATGTCTATAGTGTTTAGATCCTATTCTGTATATGAAAGAATGGCATCCATGATTCAGTGAATTTACTGATGGGAACAATTATTTTGAATCAGAGATTTTTTGACTATGCTGTCAATTAAACTGTCAATTTATATTGTTAAATATACCATTGTAAATTCTACTTTCTATAATACCCGCCAGTATTATTTCATGCTTACCAATGGAAGACACTAAAATCGTTCTTAATATCCTCCAAAATAAAACACTGAACGGTGGAAAAACTGTTTTGTGTAGAGTTATCATTCTAGCCAGTGCTTATTTCCCAATTAGTTTATTCAATTGTTCTTTTGCTTAATTTAATCCTGACTCCTCATCTTTATAGTTTTACTTTGCATAAAATAAGTCCACTTCAGCTGCTTTACTTATGTCCCTCAAATGAGCTTGAAATCCCTGCATAAATAGAGTCTTATACTGAATACATCACCTTGCTGGCATTTGTATGCTTGAAACAGTAATCTTTCAAACATACCTAATTTATGCTAAAGAAATGCAAGTGATGTTTCCTTGTAATCACTAGTAAAACTCAGAACCTGGAGGGACATTTTCATAGTTTTACTACATAGAAAATTTATATGATGCTCCTAAGTACCGGTCACTTACTTTTTACATTAAATTTATATTTACAGAACATTACATTCTGACGTGTTCAACTGAATGCTTTCTAGTTTTTTCAAAAGATTATTTCTAAAAGTAATTGTTTGATACAAAAGAGTGAACACTGATATGTTACCATGGTTTTGACTGTTACAAATCAATATGAATATACTCCTACAATTCAGGTAGGAATATAGATAGTAGTCATATTATACTCCCAGGTGGGTCACAAAATCAGGATTAATCTGTTCCTTGTAAGATTAACTTCACACAGTGAACTGCCTGTTTTGAATTAGTTTATGAATCAGACTTACCATCTTCTCCCAAGCTTTTTGCATAATATAGGAAACCTCATCACATGAAACTCTTGACATTAGTTGTGAACAGAACAGGAGAGAGGTTCTATTCTTTCAATAATAAATAAATAAAAAAATCTTATTTTTAGTACTGAACTTAATGCATATAGAGAATTTTAGATTTTGAAAGCTTTGTTTAAAAATAAATGACAGACTTGACTGAATTAAAATTTCATGCTACTACTCAGTAACAGAAGACTAAAACTGAAAATAATTTTTTTTAGATAAATAGGGTAATAGATATATCTGATATCTGATGATTTGCATCAATGAATTGACATATAGGAGAGACACCTGTGATGCTACATATTTTTGGTGAATCTGTGGCAAGAGGGTGACGTTCTAATCCCTCTAAGATAAATAGCACATGCCAAGCTCATTTCCTACACTGACATTTTGAGACACAGCCGCAAGCGAATTCCATTTTCAACTGAAGTCAGTGACAAAACTCCCACTGACAGGGTTTCATCCTTCACACTTCAGTGTCTGGGCTACTCTTAGTCACATAAGGTTGTAACAGTGAAGGAGTGGAAGCCTATGTTCAGCAACATTTTCTCAATATTCTAATTTCCTGTTTCCTCAAGTCTAGTAAATATTTCAGAAGTATAAAGAGGAGTTCAGCATAAAACTGTGTGTCCCATCCCGGCCTAGCTGGAACTTCAACACATTCCTGCCAGACACTTGAACGATGGATAACTTCACAACACCTTTCTGATTCACCGTGAAAGAATGACTGACAGTGATGCAGAATCTAGCAGAGATGTAACAGGTTGATGACATCAGTTTGCAGTATCCAGACTGCAAAAGCAGGTTTATTCTCCCTCTAGAACAAGTCAATGATGAAAATTGCGCAAACATGGAAATAGGTGTGGCAGCAAATGGAAAACATGAAAGCTATATCATGTTCAACAGATGTTTTTCTCATGATTATAAGAAAGACAAAGGGTGGAAAGGTTGGCCTGGCCAGCCTGAAGCCAATATGGAGAAAAGATGAAATATCCATAAATGTAAACAAACAAACAAACAAAACATCTGCTTTAGCTATAAATAGCTATATGTGTAATTGTACTCTGCAGGCTACAGGATGTTGCTTGTGGGCTGCTGCTAGTATAACATTAGAGACAAAAAGATCAGAAAAGTGTCAGTATGAAAGACAGCTGCTGCCCTAAAGAGGTTCAGCCCTATGGACATCAGTGAATAAAGAACAGCCATCTGCAAATAAACAACCTAGTAAATAAGGCAGCAGACATGTAAGAATTGTTTAGGTAAAACAGTAGAATAGGGAGATAAATATGCAAAACTTTTACACAGTAAAGAAAGACCTAAAAATAATTATTTTATGGATAACTTTACACCGACAATTTGGCTCTTGCCTTATTTTTCTCAGATGCCCTGATCTTCTAATCATTCATCCTACAAAATGCTACTTTACACCCATGATTTGCAGAGAACCAATTAGTTTTTCTCCAGAAATAATCTTCGTAGCTGACCTTGACAATCATTAACCAGAGAAGAAAGGAAGGAAAGAAGAACTGCTGCTTTAATTTATCAGTCTGGTTTTAAAATATTGTCTTATTAAATATTGTCTTATTATTTTCTTTTTTTTTTCCCCTATGAATTTTCTATAGCTTGTGGACATTTTCCTGGTACTCTGATGTTTACAGCTGAATGCAGTGTCCTCCGAATTGTTTTGCCAGAAAAGCAAAGAGAGTTCCTACCTGTTTGATCCATTAGGATGCTTCTGAATCCATACTATGTAAGAGAATGCATCCATAAATTTTTCTTCTAAAAATTTCAATCCACTTCTTGAAAAGTGGGGGAAAAAACAAAAAAAGTCCAGCTTTTTTTTTTTTTTTTTTTTTTTTACATCTTTGGTCTTAGTAATTTCTTAGGTTGGTGCCAGTTATTTAAAAAATCAAAACTAATGGAGCTTTAGAGTTTTACAAGAAAATTTATTACTTTAATATTACACTCTTGGACTGTATCCGGAAGCTAAAATTTGACTGCTGTAGATGCTTGGTTCAAAAGGATGCATAATTAACCTTAACTCTTTTAATAATATTGTATTATGTTTTGACAACCAAACAGTAAAACCTCATCATGAACAACTCCTGTTTTTATTGAAATCAACAGACAGAAACCATAAATAATTGTTACATGCCCTGCTGGTAATACCAATTAGCTAGCATCATACAGAAACTACTACAAACAAGTACAGTGTATTGTACCAGGGATTCAGAGGTTTGAGCTACAAACGAAATATACAAGTTTGAATGTACCAATGAGACAAGTTTTGAGATATGTACCAGTGAGATAAATTTGTAATGCTCAAAGGCCATTCCATTAGACTACTTCATATTTTTATTTTTCTGTGCTCAACAGCAACAGTAGATAATGTCAAGCACACATTTCAAGAACAGTCATTATGATACGGAAGGCAAAATACAATGGTGAACTCCGAGATATTTTGCCATGGTGCAGCCTAGGTAAGACCAGGAAGTGTAAGTGAAATTTCAGCTAGAACAGCAGCTTAAGATTCACACATCACATAACCCCCCAAAGAGCATCTCAAAACCAGATTGAACTGTGAAATGAAAGCAAGAGATGGCAAGTGTGCTGAAAGCTATATTCCACTTTCACATGTGTTCTCTACCTCTTGTTCTGCAAGGAAAGTGAAAGGTGGTCTAGATGTTGGGCCATCAGCTCAGTGCCTAGGAAATCTGGCTGTTTTCCTCCTCTAATTTTCAGTTGACAAGCAAATCACTTTTGTGCACCTACACAGCACAAGACATTGCCCAGTGAGGATAACTGTTCTAACATGGAGTGTGTTAGCACAGGTTGTAGAAGCTTCACCTAAATTAATACACTGTGCTTCTCAGTAGGGTTTTATAGCCTAGGTCAGAGCATCTTTTCAGCAGAGTTCAGCTCTTCCCTATTCCCCAGGCTGCCTTTGGTACTGCCAACACTGCACTGTGCCATGAAGATAAACTGCTCCAGTCTTCCCTAGTGCCCGAGTTGTTGAATACTTGAAGTAGACGGTCTTCATTCCTCCTGATGGGGCTTTTCTGCCCTTTCTGCTACTTTCCTAGCAGTTTCAAGGAATTCTTCAATCCTACAGTTGTATGCTATGGAATAGAAATGAGCCAGCTATTCATAAGACAGAAGACTCAACTGGGCCTTTATTTTTTTACCAAAACTCTGCGGAAAGCACTATAGCAAGACAAAATGTTGTGTTTAGCGAAAAAAACAAAACAAAAAAAAGCAACAGATTTAGCAGCTCCTGTAAAGGTGACTTATTTTTGAATGCTTAAGGCATTTTAAAAATCTGTTGTTTACGTAGATATTATGCCTCTATGTCAATCTAAATGAACATTTTCAGTGCTAGTTGTCAAGACCAGTGGTCATCAAAGGTAATGGTTGCTCATAGTCACCACTGAAGTCAACACACTGAGTGAGCATTTCAGAAAATAAAACTGTTTAAGATATTGAAAGTACTTGAAGCTTGTTATCACTGATGAAAAACGTTAACATACAATTTTGAATTTTTCCCATATTATCACAGTGAGCTCTCCAGGCCAGGACACATTGCTAAATTTATAATTTGAGGTCACCAGGAACAAATCAAAAGGAGAAGAGCTATGCCATCACTGGAAATCAGTGTTCTGTTAAAAAACGTCCTGCCTGTACCCAGGCAAGTTACAGGTACTGGCTGTGCCTCTGTTCTTCAGCTTTAAAATAAAGTTGATAATAATCTTTCTCCTCTCATCTGTCTCCTCTACTTGCACTGCTAGGAGCAACAACTGCTTCTTCTGTATTTCTCAAAATCACTTGTCAGAATGGGGTTGATAATTTTGTTGGGACCTCTGCAACACATTATATTATAAATAGTCAATAAAAATTTCTGTAACAGTACTTTTCCTTGGTTTGGTAGTCAGTTATTCAACATTATTAATCTTCAGTTTTAGACTAAAGCTTCTTCCTGTTCCTCACTCTCTTCTTTCTTTTGCTCTACTTATTTAATTTTCAATTAGGATTTTAGACATGGAAAGATTTGTATATATATTTAATTTTATGTATTTGAAAAACATCAGCAGAACTACTGTACGTTCGAGTGATCAAATACAGGTTGACAATGTCATAGACCGAAGGGAAACAGTATTGCAGTAAGGGTGCAAGAGGCATAGGTGCGTACATTTTAGGAAAAATTTCTCCACTACCTGTTATTGCCTATAATGAAGGTGTTTAAATAGTATTCAAACTTAGAACAACTAAGCTAATGATAAAGTCTAAGATATGAAACAGAATAGGCATTTTTAGGCATTTAAAACTTTAGAAATCAGTATTTTTTTTCCACAAAAATTCAGGAAGGCAGCACCGTGAAATTAAGTTAATTAATTATTCCCAAGCTAGTAATGGCCTTTCAAGCATCTAAATATTTTCCAGCTAATAGACACAGGAGAACAATTTCTCTGGGGCTGGCAGCTAATTCAGACTTGTTTTTATCTCCTCACTGGCATTTTTTCTGAGCATATTTGGCCACCCTTTGCTGCATTTGCACGTTAGTGAAGCGTGTGGCGATGGAATTACAAGGCTGAGAGCCATAACCATCCCTGCTCTGGTGTGGGCTCTGGGACAGCACACAGATCTTCTCGTCCCCTGTGGGGTGTGCTTCTCACCACAGGTTAGAGGCTTTGAGATTCCTTGCTGGCATCAGCGGCTGCTCTCCCTTCTGGCACCTTTCTGCCCTTCTTTGTTCCCAAGGCATCCCTCTAGCTGGACCCACCGAGCAGGCAGCAGTGGCATCAAGCTGTTCTCCTGACTCTGCTGGAAGCACTGCTCGTGGGAGGAGAGTCACATCTCCCAACAAGCCAATGAAGAGGAATCGTCTGGTGACACTAGAGAAGCCCTCAGATGTCCACAATAAAAAGAAAGACAGAGGATTTCTTTGTGAACAGTCAAATCCTCTGTGAGGGTGACTCAGTGGTTACCTTCAAATAAATCATGCAGTGCAGTCACTTCTACATGAAGTAGTTGAAACCTCTTTTTTCTGTTTGCTTAGTTTGACAAACTTTGTCAAAAATGTTCTACTCCAGAACGAAGGGCTGCTTAACATATTTCCAAACAGAAAAAATGTTGCAGAAAAATATTTCAGCTATTTATTTGTTGGGTTTTTTTCCCATTTATATCCCAAAACCACAAAGCATTTATGCATGAGGTTAACATTAAATGTTACACATGTGACTAAACACTATGCTGAACTAAGTCCTGGCTCTCCTCTTTTCCAAGAAGTCTTGCCCAAACTGGGGTTTATATGTAAGCAGTTTCTTAGTTTTTTGTAGCTGTTATCACTATTGTGGAAAGTAGTTATGAATATATCATATTTACTCAAGCTCTATTGCACTGATTTTTTAAATAAAAAAAGTTGTTCATTCTAATTTAGTGACCTGGAGCCTGATTTTTTTCCTCCATTATACTGATGCAATAACATGAAATAATAGAATAATTAAGTCTCTCTACACGTAAAAGGTGGGAGTGCCTTTCCAAACCTCAACACAGCTCCATATTTTTTGCCAGCTCAGCCAGCAACCACACACGTTTCAGTTTGGTGTCTGTGAACATGAAGCCCAGAAGCACGCTGGAGAAGGAAAGAGCAATGCACATTCGCCCTGTCTCAGATCTCGCATGCAGCAGGGTTGTAGGAACCGCTGGCTCTAGATGCAGTTTCTCTGGTGGGTCTTACCTACGTGGTGTTGGGGTCAGAGACCTACCAGTACTCAAGATCACTAGTCTAAGGCCAGCACAGGTTTGTATATCATGTATTTTTTCTGGTCCTGAACATTTTGCTGGAATTCAGTGGGATGTGCATGAAGAAAGTATTTATAGGATCAAACATCTCTTTTGTAAAAAGTTGGCTCTGTTTTTAATGGCATGGGACTAAAACTAAATCCTCATTAATAAAATGTTACACAATGTAGAACATAATAATGAATCATTTTCATAATTTTGATTGCAAGAATAGGTTAGAGTAATTGTAAAATAATTGGCACATTCAGGCAGAAATATTACCTTTGTTTATAAAACAACGTGATTTTACTTCTTTTTTTTTTTGGACTGATTTGTGATACAAATATACTTTAACCTGTTTTTATCCTTTTTGAACAAAATACTTTAAAAAAAGTTTACCTTTTGTCATCATTTATATTAACATCTGCAAATGTTCAATGGTTACTGAATTATTGTAGCTGACTTCCCATTTAACATTTCCTTTATTATCTGTAGTTAGTTTTTGTTCAGGATGTCCTGATTAGTAATTTGATGTCTTATTTACATATTTTTCATCTTACAAAATTCATATTTCCTACTATGTGAGGGCATCTGTGCAACAAAAATAGAATACCTCATTTTATTTCTACTTCTCAGAAAAATAACATATTCTGATCCAGCAAACACTACTGAGAACTGAAGTCTTTCCCATACTATGCAGTCATCAACAGACCCAACAGGTCTTCTCCGAGATTACTGTATCACAAACAGAGATTTAATTGACTGCGCTATAGGGTCCTTGTTTTCTCTGGAGCTTCTAAAAAACCCCATTAAAATTGATGTTATTGTGGTAATGAACTGTTGTACCTCTGGCACAATTTCTAGACCACACAACTCTGAAATCTAGTAATACAAAAATTTTTAAATATAACTCTCTTGGAGGCTTTACTTTTGCTGAAGTAGTTATTTAGTTGGGCGTTCTGGAATGGCTGTTCAACAGGTGTGTGCACTCATACAAGCTAAAGTAAATGAATCTGGGACAAGATGACACGTTTTCCTCTCTGAGTGTAACCAATTGTAACTTGACAATTCATTGTGCATTTTGAGTCTCAGAAAATGACGGGTTTTTGCCAGAGAACATAACCAGCTCTTTCTTCAAAGACACTCTTCCTACCATTGTTTGGTTTTTTGTTTTACTGGTCACAGATCAGCATTGCATCCAGGTCTGCATCATTCTAAGCCTAGCAAACACCGAACAAAGAGATGATCCTTGCCCCACAGATCAGGAATTATGAATTTGAACATAAGAAATTGTGTACAGAGACAGACAGAGAATGAAAATCTGAGGAAACTAAGAAACTTCAGAACTTTACGCAGTAGTGGTGGTACCTAGCCATTGTGAAAATCCTGCAGGCGTTATGCCAAAAAGAGAAGCTTAAGGGACTTTTAAAGAAGATCATCAAAGTTTTATTGTAGGCATTGTCAGGGAGTTCATTTGAAACACTGGGGAAGGAGGAAGGAAGATATTTTGAAAGAAAATTATTTGAAAAATGAGACGGGTGAGAGACTCAGGGACAGGACTGACATCTTCATGGTGAATGTGAAATGATAGATAGGATAGGAGACATGGAAGACCCTGGAAATGAAAAAGCCTATTAAGTTTTACATTATAAAGCAGAAAGAATGAGTGAAATAATACACTGTAAGAGGTGATATGGTCAAAAGGAGGAGTAACAATAGTCTTTGCATCACTGTTCTAAATAAATATGAAAAATATTAGTTGGGCTTTTGGCAAATCAGAGAAACTTGAGATTTCTAAAGATTTTGCTTAGTGGCTAAACCTTGTAGATTTGTTCAGCGCAAGATATACCAAGAAATCTAAAGAGATTTTTTTTATTAGTAATGATCCTTGCATTAAAGACCCAGGATATCTGCTGAGAAAAAGAAGAAGATAACAGAGACAAGTAGGGGGAAAGAGGAAAATCTGTTTTATCTATGCTCATCTCTGACTAAACATCCTGCTGAAGAAACATGTCAATTAAAATCTTGGCATGCAGGGAGATGTTTAGAATAGAACCAATTTTTGAGAATTATCCACATATAGATGCCAACTGGATATGAGTGATAACAAATACCGCTTTGGCCCAAAAGCGTTGTCTGCACTTAGCTGCAAATCACCAAGAATTTCTCAACACTCTTTTCCTGATCCTTGGTTCTTGTTCCTTCTCCCTCTCAACAAAATATTCTCTTAAGTACGGCAATGCAGTTTGCTTAGAGCTCCTTCAGCAATCGCCTACTACTGCACCTGGAGTGAAATTCAGCTATGTGTAAAGTGTCAGACAATTTAAGACACTTGGGGGAATTAGAGAGGTGTTTACAGAGTGCCTGGACTTTCAACTAGCCCTAGATTAAAAGGAAAAAATAGTTTATTCTGAACAAACCATCCCTTCTGGTATTTTTTGAAATGCAACAGATGCAATGCTTATGTTATTCAAAGGGATATACATAGAGTCCTAAGTGCGTATAGACAAGAGCTTGTCACTCTTTGTCATGGAAGTCAAAATCTCATAACATTTTAAACAATGATCTTGTCAGTGCACTGATTCCAAGCATATAATAACCTATGAGGAGACCTCTGCAGGCTTAGTCCTAGTTTTTTGTGTCACTACCCCTTCACATTCTAGGCTCTGTGTTACCTATAAAAAAGGTAGAGTAGAGATCAAAGTTAACCCCACTTCTAGCAACAGATACAGCACAGTAAGGTAAACACACCACTTTCCTCTGAGTAGAAGCTTAGTACAAACACTGGAAAAGTTTGATTGATTTATTTGAACACTGGTTGTCTTGAAAGAGATCAAATTGACACTTAAAGCTGTAGCTGAGCAAAGCCATATATTGTTGTTTTAGGAAGTCTTACAACAGAAAAATATTTTTCATGAATTACTGAGGAATTGTACAATTGTACAAAACTTTGCCAACTCCCAGAAGAAAACTGTGAAACTAAGTCATTGAGCACCTATTGGCACCAATGTAGACTTTTCAAAGGTTAAAAACTCCACTGTGGTTGAATGGCTACCTTGCTTCCTAAAAACTATGAAGTACTCTCATTTTGTGATAGCCTGACAGTGCCTTCTGCTAAGAAGTCCTCCTAGCCAACCTAAACCAGAAACATTTGGCACCATACATTCCGGTGTGCCACAATGCACATAACATGAGCCAGTGTGGCAAGAAGGGCGCTGGGCCCTTTTGAGCTCTGTCCCTTCAAAGTACTCCACAGACCAGGGCTGTTTTGCCCAGACAAGACATCTTTGACTTCACAGGTGTTCATGTGGCCGTAAAGAGCTCCCTGTCTCTATGCCAGTATTAGGGTTGTAGATTCCCCCTGCTCCCTCCTTAGGACATAGAGCATTTCTATTTCACTTTCCCCTCTCTCACCACAATCACTGATCATTATATTCTGCATTAAAATATGAAACCACTTAAAATCCGTCATTGGATCAATGAGCTGGCATGCACTTGAATGAAAGAAGAATTTGGCATACTGGTTATACTTTCTGAGCCAACCTGTTGTCATAGGTTTCCATGGATTAATTCCACACTGGTGATTAAGTAAATCCTGATTAATCCATGTGTTTGAGATAGCCTGAGATCTGTGGATTTTCAGAAATTTCCATACTTGGTCTTTGAGTTTACCATGCAAGATCAGTATAAAAGTGGAAAAGGAGATTGTAAGGTTGATAAAAGACTTAGCAATATGATTAGAAATTCCTGGCACATAATGACATTTAAAAGATATATTAAACATCAAACACTTTAAAACCACATCCTTCATTAACTTTACAGCAGAGTTTGATACTGCCAATTTAGGACGGAGAGTGTGAAATGGAAAGGAATTTAATACAAGCCAAAGGAGGAAGGCAAAAGAAACCCTGCCCTTCTCTGCTTATCATTGAAATGCTTTTTCTCCTTCCTTCCACTCTCCCTTTCCCCTGAGTGATCAGAAAGAGCATGTGTGTGTGTCAAATCATTCTGGTTTCGGTTTTCTTTGCCTGTTCTTTTCCTCTGTCCATTTTGCTGGTCGTCATAGTTACAGTGACCTCAGTACTCCTCATCTTTCAGGGTCTTACAAGGATTTTTTTTTTAAGCTTTCTCTTGTAGCAGTGCTTTGCAATGCCAGCTTGTCCAATTCTTTAACTGTTATTGCGTTTCTTAATCTATTTGTCCCAACAGTCTCCCCCTTTCCCGTGCTGTGTCCTGACAGCTCCTCAGAGCAGGCTGGAAGTGCTCAGTTTTCATCTTCACCCCAGTGTCAGTTTCTTTCTGACAAGACTTCCCGACTTTAATCTTTCCTTTCCTAACCTTTGAATAATATTTTGGCCTTGTTTTCGTGTAGCTTTAAAGTGATATTTTTATAGCTCTTTTAGACTGGATTAAACCAGACAGCCTCAGAACTGTAGTATCTCAAACTGCTTTTGCCAGGTTTTTTTACTTCAGTCCCATCCTCTGACTTGTGGCTATGAAGGAGTCTGACCAAAAGGGTTTTGCTGTGCTAGGCAGGGCCAAGGTCAACCTTGAAACCACAGAAACGTGAGATGGCACTTGGCTTCTCCTCAACACTTTGTAGGCTCTAGCAGAGGGTCTTGTATCATCTCTCCCGGTCAGGCTACTACTTTTACAACTGCTGCCGTAAGAGGGACTAGTCACTGGCGGGAGGAACAAGTACCGTGCTAAGTCAGGGGTGAGTGGCTCTTAGTTGATTCAGGGCTTATCTCAGGGAATATGAGTATATCCCTTTTGGCACAGAAAACTGTGACTCCTTGTTGGACTGGTTCTGCTTGACAGATTTGACCAAAACTTTGAGTAAGGACTGAGATCTCTATGTTGAGTTTCATATTAACACTCAAACAAGTTTCAGAAACAAGTTTTTGTTGGTATTAATTCAGAAATGGACACTAGACCTGAGGGTAACTAATTAGTTATACAAACACACACATTATAGTTATATCAGTAATGCTATAGGCAGCTTGAACAAGAAAATGGATATTTAGCAGTGTTTACTTGGTAGCCCTTTAAAAGACAACAACATATAATGTGACTATCCATCCTCTAAACCATTATCCAGTTCTAGACTACCTGGTAAGCAGTTATACCCTTCTTTTCTAGACATACAAAAATTTCAGATCTGAGCTTGCTTACACACATAGCCATCCTAAAAGATTTTAAGTATATAGTTAGCACAAAAATCTACTTTTTAAAAACCATACGTATTATATATATATAAAAACTGCATCTGAAACTGAAATACTGATGGTAAATGTACACAACTGCAGCTTCAATGGATACCTGCAGCACTCTAGTGGCCATTCTTCATAAATGCAACATCAAAAGCTGGAAATTATTTTGGACACTAGAGATTTAAAGTAACCCCCCCTGCCCTGACAACAAAAATTGAATGGCTACAGAGTTAGACATGAAAGTTCTGAAAATGAGCAATAACATACTGTGTGCACACTGATTAAATTTATTCAAGCAAACTTGTTTTAATTTAACAGCATTCTTGCTCTGCATTACAAATATAATGAAAGTAGTTTGGAGCAGAATGCATTATGGTTTGTTGTCATTTTATCTTTTGATGTGCTAGCTCACCAGTTCAAGACAACTTAATCACTGGGAGCTTTACATAACTCACTTCTTCATCCCACT
The DNA here is from genome assembly GCF_000699145.1 of Aptenodytes forsteri. NCBI lineage: Eukaryota > Metazoa > Chordata > Aves > Sphenisciformes > Spheniscidae > Aptenodytes > Aptenodytes forsteri. The sequence continues at coordinate 693,377 of NW_008795319.1, read as the reverse complement.
GACTGTAGGAGGGAAATAATAAGCTATATAAATGGGGAAAAGAGTCTCTCCAGTCCTTATCAGGTCCTTTCAAAAAAGAAAGATTTTTTTTCCCTGCAAGGCTTTTTCTATTATTGTGAGATGTCTATTTTCAGTGCCTGAAGTAATAGATTTTACATCTTTTCTTATGGAAGAGTAAGACAAAAATTAATACATCTCTTGATGAGAAAAAGGATTTTTACTTGTTTTACTTGAATATTCAACATGTTTTACTTCATTATTCACCTCACTTATTTAATTAGCATCCAGAAACTGCGAAACAGGGAAGCATGGAAGTTTCATACATTTTCTTTCACAAGAGTGTCTAAGTATCAAGCACAAGAATTAATATTTGCATGCTATTTCAACTTTCATCATATTTATGGGTTTTTTTACAAGCTGGAACTCATCTAGGATAAGGAAAAGCACATACAGATATTTTGTTCATATGATTCTTTTTTCAAGGAAGGTTGTAAACAAAAATGTGTCAGTAATTTTGTGTTAGGAGAGATACTCAACTACCAAAATTCTGGACATGAAGAGAAGAACCTGAATCAATTAGAATGAGAAGGCAAGACACAAATGTCAAGAAATGACGAAATCAAGGATAATGGAGTTGGGTCTCTGCACTCTAACCAGAAATAGGTCTTGACCATAAAGATGAAGAATAGAGCATATACTACTGCTATATTCTCTTACAGCAAGTGGAGAGATAATGAATGCTAGAACATTAACATTTCCCAAAATACCTTGTTTGAATAACTGCAAAGATGCTATCTGATGAAACAAAGAACTATTATGATGCGTATGTTTGCCTCCAGGAGCAGAAGGCACAATTTCTCTACTCTAGAAAGCCTCAGGGAAATGTGGCCACCACCAATCTTTGATGTTTCAGAAGGAAAGTAACAAATCAGAGTTCTGAGATTTTCCAGCACTTTCACAATTCAAGACGCTATTTGGAGGGAACTTTGCTCAGACTTTCCAGCTTTACTCAGTAGCTGCTTTCATTCAGCTGTGATTCTTTTCAGACAGTTTGAGAGACTGCAGAGAGGGCAGCACTTTAGTAACAGAAAGAAACAAAATTAGGATCCATCCACCTGCAGTGAAATTTTAAGAACCCAGCAAAGCTGTCCTTCTCAAGGAAGCATCCACAGTACTTACATATAGTCAAGGATGAGACACAGTGCCTTTAAGTTCCTAAAGAAAGATCCTGTTTGCCCAAGTGACACACTTTAACTCCTAAAAGGGAAGCATACACTCTTGCGACATTCAAAGCTTCCTTCTCCTCTTCACTGGTTATTTGGGGAACTGAAATTGTGTTTCCATATACCCTTAATTCAGCAGCATGCTAGCTTAGTTGTTGATCCCTTATTCCCATCACAGTGCTACCACTGAAGCTGCAGCAACACAGCTGTGTCGGGGGAAAATACTTGGCTTGGATGGATGAGTTCAATCCCACTAACAGTTGCAAGGACAGAAGATGAGAATACCTTAAGACAAACATCATCAAACTGTGGCTTTTAGCAGTATGGTTGAATAGGAGCTGAGATTTTGAATAGCTGGAAGGTAGATAGTCAGGACATTGCCTCAAATAGACATTAGGAATCGTATGAAATGCATTCATATCAATAACATTTTTCATTTTTCCATGGTTGCCAACCATGTGTTAGGTACAAGAGAAAACAGTATCAAAGCTGTGAGTTTCTGCACAAGCTTTATCAGAACAAAGGAGCAGTTGCTCATCATGACCCCCTGAGCATTATTCAAAACAAATGGGAAAACAACTGTATCATACTTCCAAGGATGAGCCAGGAGCTCAGCCTTTAATGGGAAGTGTGCTGAAAGCACTGGTGATCAAATGGGCTGATCAACAGCTGTCTGTCCATTATCTACAGCTGAGGAAATCTAACACCAGAGCAACAAATTCCTTCTCTTTGGCTGAAGCCTAAAACAAGTACATCCAGAAAACTGGTGGAGCTCAAATATTGGCAGAGTTAGATGTTTGTTCATATATATAACTGGGCTGCATGAAAAGAAGTGACCAGCTGTGGTCGCGGGAGGTGATTCTCCCCCTCTACTCCACTCTCCTGAGACCCCACCTGGAGTACTGCATTCAGCTCTGGGGCCCCAACATAAGAAGGACATGGACCTGTTGGAGCAAGTCCAGAGGAGGGCCACAAAGATGATCAGAGGGATGGAACACCTCTCCTATGAAGAAAGGCTGAGAGAGTTGGGGTTGTTCAGCCTAGAGAAGAGAAGGCTTCAGGGAGACCTTATAGCAGCCTTCCAGTACCCAAAGGGGGCCTACAAGGAAGCTGGAGAGGGACTTTTTACAAGGGCCTGTAGTGATAGGACAAGGGGTAATGGCTTTAAACTGAAAGAAAGTAGATTTAGATTAGATAATAAGGAAGAAATTCTTCACTATGAGGGTTGTGAGGCACTGGAACAGGTTGCCCTGAGAAGGTGTGGATGCCCCATCCCTGGAAGTGTTCAAGGCCAGGTTGGACGGGGCTTTGATCAACCTGGTCTAGTGGAAGGTGTCTCTGCCCGTGGCAGGGGGGTTGGACTAGATGATCTTTGGGTCTTCCAACCCAAACCATTCTATGATTCTATGATAACTAAACAATACCAGCTAATCTCTTTCACTAGTGCTGCTACTTTTTGGCCAAAACTTATCTGTACAATTTTACCTGGATGAATAAGAATAATGGTGATTAATTTCTCACTGGAGAGATTTAAAAATGGATCTGATTGAGATAAAGTGCTTAATACTTCAGCTGACAAATGCATCTTATTTGCACTTCTTCTGTAAAACTGTGTGAACACCACTGGGTCTATCACCAGTCATAGCCACAGAGAACTTTAGCAGCACAGTCTGAGGCCAAGATACACGTGGCCAAGGTACAGGTGGGATTATTGCAGCTGGCCAAGAAGGTATGAACAGAGAGGACAAGAGGAAAAGTAAGACAGTAGGCATGAGAAGGAGTCCAGTTAAAGGATGGCGCTTCTAATCAATAAGATAAACCAAAAATTTATTTCTGTCCCTAATTAAAGCATACAAGGTGATATCACGTATCATTAAAAAGACTGTGGAGGGTTAAGCAGAAAGAAAACCAAAGAAATTGGCAATGGTCAGGGTTTAACTAAATTTCTAGAATTTTAAAATTGTTTGAGATGTACATTGGTGAATATCAGCATAGGCCCTTTGGTTTTGATGGACTTACATCTGTTTACATCATCTGAAGAAACGGTACTTTCACCGGTATGTCTTTATTCATTCCATACTTTTCTGTCAGTTTGGATGTCTAATGAATAATAATTTTATTTGAAAAATAAACCTTTAATAAAGTTCTACAACACAGTGCATCTCCATTAGTCAATAGACATCTGATGAGAAGAATGTATAATATACATCTCTGATCAACAGAGAGTTACTGCATGTGAATGTGCTACTGCTTATTTGTAAGCAAGATGCTACTGTGCTAGTGCAAAGTAAAATGTGACAGGAGGGAATTTATCTTAATGACTTCAGAGACCCTCTCCAATTTTAATTCCTAAATCCAGCTATAGATGCAGCACTAATGTTCAAATTTGCATGCATGTTTAAAAGCATACTTGCTTCCCCTTCCTTTCCTTTCTCTCTCTCCTACAAACCATGGACAATATTAAGTACACTGTAATCAGGGCTTAAAAAATACTCACACGTTAAGGAAAAGGCATCTTCCCCTTGGCAAATGTCATCACCTCTGCAAAGGTCAGGCTTTCATTTCAAAACATACTTTTCACCCCTTTCAGTTGTGAGGATAATTGTCTAAATGTGAATTATGTGGGAAGAAAACTGTCTGCCTAAGAGCTCAGACAAACAACTCCCCAGTCTCTGCGGTTGCTTGGATGTGTCAGTTTTTGCTGCTGTTACTGTGGACCCTCTGGTCAGTCCTGAAACTGAGCTGGATCAGGTCATTTCCCCTCTGCTGCTGCCTGGGAGGCGCTGAGCATTGTGTATGCAGGCAGAGAAAGCCGTCCCTCCTGGGAGCAGCACACAAACACTGCTGCCTGCCAGGCAAGCACATGCTACCAAAGAGCCCATGCCACTACTCTGGGAGCAGCCAGGATGAGAGGGAAGAACAGAGAGGGATTTCTTCAATTTTTTAACAGGTAGAGGAAAGGCTGATGATCCTCACTTGCCAGGAAAGCATTTTAGGATTGCAGGAACTTGCAGAAGTCAGATTTCTTACATCCTTTGCAACATGGATATTTCGCCTGTATTCATTTTCTCACTTTCCTCTCTTTCCACAGCAAGAGACGAGCTCAGAAAAGACTGCTGGTGCATAGGTCCTTCTAGCACATTTTGTTACAAATCTCTCTACTTCCAAAAAAAATCTTTGAGATCAATAACAAAGAAATGGTTTCCACCATTTAAAATGACATATCAGATATGAAAGAAGAAACAAATGAGACTCTGAAAAACATAAATTTCTTGTGTGATGGCCTGTCATTTTGTTGAAGCAAAAGACAGGGCCTACCAAGGAAAAAATCCAGTACAGAGGTAAATAGATTATATTTTATTTACATGTTCTTGCTATTTGTCTTTCAAAAATCCCCAAAGTATAAACTTTCTCTGTAGTGGCAGGAAGTGCAATACCAGCTATATCCATACCAGTATTTCATCCCCCTGTAGCAGGAAGGCAGTGCTCCTGAAATGTATTTCTTCTCTTGGGTTATATCTTGTCTCACACATTTTGGTTCTGTTCACTCAGGGCTAGTAATCTTCTGGGCTGTAGCTTCTACAAAAAGAAAAGAAGCAGTATTATTCACCTTGTACTGGAATTCAATCCCACCCAATAACCCAATGCAAATCTCATACCACAGTATTATTTTCCTATACAGGTAATCATGATCAAAGTACAGTCTTGTTATCAGAAAGATTTTTTCCCCCATATTACAAAGATTTCTTTTATGAACTAATCCACAGGGTGGATTTAAATTTCCATTCCTATCCACAAATCTGCCATGTGACACAAGCCACATGGCTTGCTGAATGTATCATCTGAGCTAAAGCATAGCTTGTTTCTCTGGGCACTTCTGCAATTTCCATACCTGCTTCCACAGGGCTGCAGAAGGTGCCAATGAGCGCAGTGGGTGACAAGCTAAGCTATTGCCTCCCCTCATCCCACCTCGTCTGTGCCTGGCGCATGCTCCACCACCCTTGGTTCATGGAATGACCAAAGGCACGTGAACAGTGACTCTTCTTTGCAGGGGGAGCTTGAGACAGCTTCACCCAGGGAGTCTCTGATCTTAATACTTATTCTCAGAATAACACCTCAGACTATTGTATTACTGAGTCAGAAGAAAACAATATGGTCATATGAAATTTTTTTATTTGAGACTTTAATCTATAAATAGATCTGAATTTAAGAGAGGAATATTCTGCTAAGGTTCAAGTCTCTGCCCAGCAGAACTATCAGACTATGATAAATCCACAACACCCATTTCACAGCAGGGCTCAGGCTTAAAGTTTCCTTTGTTACCACAAAACCTAAAGACTACAGCTTGCTGACCAAGCTTACTGCTTTAAGAAATCTGGTATATATGAAATAAAATTCGACTTACGGTCCAGTGCTTAATTTTTGTTGGTTTTTTTTTTAAATGATATAATTTAAGTGAGCAAAATACATACCATTTTAGGTACTACAGTGACCAGTTCAGATATAAAGTTGAGTGCAATGAATCCTTTTCCTTACAGTCTATTTTCAACGCAGAGACTGACATTTGCTGCAAAGCTGACTGAGATGTTCTGTAGAGAGAGAGCTTCAGAAATTTAGCTACAGTGTTGGCAAGGTCAATGGTTAGTGCTGATGCTGGTCAATGGTCCTCAAAGTTCCTAATTCCTAGATGATGGAAATGCTAACTAGCTCTTGTCAAAGGCGAAAAAAAAAGGCTGGAATATGATCTACTGCATCTATCATCCTAACATCTTGGTCACTTTGAGTTTGGCACCTGCATGAAAGTGTTTATTGTTTCATCAAAGATTTCAGCAATCATATTAATGGAGGCATTCAAACAGAAATTAATTAAGTTTTTGAGAACATTTGCTTAAATGTTCTGTTAGTTGCTAAAGTTGACATAGACCTTCCTATATTAAGTATTGGTCTTGGTCATAAAAGTGAAATAGATATGTAATGGGGTATTTTCATTTAAGAAAGAAGATATTGATATCATTAATGAAAATAATACAAGACAATTATTTTTGTAAAATGTTTCTGAATAATAAAATAAAAATTAATTTGAATCAAGTATCAAGAGGTTTTTTTCAGGATACTTGCAATGTTATCATTATGATTAATCTAATTAAAAATAAAGCTGGAGAGCGTATATGTCCTATACATTCCTAAGCTCCCTCTACTGGAAGGAAACAATCATTTTTAGCATTACATTAATTTCATAGTTAAATACTTGCATGCTATATTATGGGACAAAAATATTTGATTGAAAATTATTTTATAATTAGCAGGAGTTTTATTTATTTAATTGTATTATTTATCTGTAGGTAATTTATTCTCTTTTTACTTTGAACGACAAGCAGATATACCTGGACTGCAAGTACACCTCCTGATTGTTGGAAATTATTTATATATGTAGAGTTGGGTCTTGGGGGGGTGATACATCTAATCAAATATCAACCTTTACAGTGAGAACACCTACATCTGAGCCAGTCACCTTTTGCATGCTTAAAATCAACAGGACAAATGAGTACTTTTTGGGTATAATTCATCTTGTACTAAAGCAGGCATTGAAAACAGATCAAGATGACTGGCACCTAAAAGTGCTGACTTCTCTCCACTGCTATAATAAGTGTCAAGGGTGAATGGCTCACACACACACATATATATAAAGCTTGATGAATAAATTTTTTCCAGTGTGAGTGGTATTCTAACATTAGTAATGTAGGTGTAATGTTAACCAATAGAGTATGTTGTATTAAATAAGATATAAAGTGCACAGCAACAGAAATAGTTCAGAAATAACAGTATAAATTAGGTGACTTGGAAGTTTAAAATAAGAAAATGTTCATGTGTGTATTTATGAAAGATTTCCAAAATCTATTAAATATCTCATTTTAGTAATATAAAGGGCTGTGACTAAAATGGCTGTTAGGATTTGTTTTTGATGCAGTATCAGTAGTAAAGAGTATTAATCAACTGTTATTACTGTGCAAGTGTACAATATTTTCTACAGTAACCTTCACACCCCATATTCAGCTATTTAGAAGGACGAACTAAGCTTAAAAATGCATTTGACTAGCCTGTCTTTAGCTACATCTGGTACCTTGAGAGTCCATAGTCCCAAAGACAATACATATCCAACAGTTTGTATAAAAGACTTAATTTTATCCATATAATTTAGAAATTAGCAAGAAAGTGATGTTTTAATCTTCCTTGTATAAGAATGTGTATTACATGGTGATCTAAAAATGCATTTTCCTAATCGCAGCTTTCTTCATGCCAATCACGTCAAACATAGTCTACGCCGTAGTCTGTTCTCACAGTTCTGTAGTTCTGAGAGTGGACATGTAGAGAGACAAAACTGTGGTCTTTGCTGAACAAGCTGAGAGTCTTATCTGCTTGTTGCAAATATAAAACTCGTCATCTTGATATATTTTTTTTTCTGCTAAATATCACTAACTTGTTTTGAATATATAATATACTGGATTTGTTATATATGAATAAAAATATTAAAATGTCTCCAAAGAACTCTTTACTCAGTGGGCAGAATGAAGAGGGGTTTCTTAGATGAAAGTTGTTTATGATGGGTGCAGCATTCCTTATGAAAAGAGTGGGGTAAGTGCTCTTTGTCCCTGTGTTACAGAGGAGGTAAACTGTTGCATTCTGCAAAAAATCATCTTGCTTTTCAGAGCTGATACTTTCAAGCCTAAATGTATTGTATTGCAATGATCTCTCCTGAAAGCATGTAGGCTTTCAACTCTAAGATATATTACCAAGGTAGGTATCCTAGCTACTTGAATATAAAAGATGCATGCTTTGCAAAGACTGTGGCAACATATATGGAATTTACAATTGTGATATAAGTATGAAAGCCAAGATTTTTTTTTAAATTACAACTGTAGTGCAGCCAGTTTTAAAGTGTTTGTGACACTGTGCATACCCACACTACGCATTGGTAATTCCCCAGCTAGTCTCTGCATAGATGAGGCACTGAGCATTACCCCATTCAAAATCCCATGAATTATAATTTTTTTTAAACAATCTGTATGTGGGTGTCTGTGCAACAAGACCAAAATGCTGGGAACACAGCACCAATGGAGAAATTTGCACCATTGCAAAGTGCAAATAGACTTGATACTTACAAGGTCATAGGATAATTCAGGCTGGGAGGGACCTCAGGAGGTCTCCAGCGCAACCCCTCCTCAAAGCAGGGACAACTATAGGGTCAGGCCAGGTTGCTCAGGACTTTATCCAGTTGGGTCTTGGAAACCTCCAAGGATGGAGGCTGCACAACCTGCTCTGTGGGCAAACTGCTCCACTTTTGGGCTGCTCTCATGGAAGTTTTTCCTTATATTTGTAATAATGCACACCTTCAGTCAGTGGAGACAGTATCATCCCATCAAACGTCAAGATGTGCGTTATCAGAGTGCCTGTTTTATGGCAGTTATCTCCAGCTGTTTTTTCTGGTCAGCCATTTTGGATCTCAAATGTATATTAGGATATGTGGAAGATACTAATATTGCAGGCTGTGAACACAGAGTATTCGATTGAATCCCACAGGTTAAATCCAGGCCTAGACAGACTTAGCAAAATTTAGAAGCCACACTGTCATGGAGGCATCTGTTTCAGGTTTCAGCTGCAATTAACAAGTTTTATTGTATAAAGTCTTCTTTTTTGCTAAAGTCTTCTCAGCAGCCAATCAGTCTGAGGCAATGATTTCTTTAACAGTTTTGGAAAGCAAATGAATACAATTTGACATCTGTGAACCTCAGGAACTAGGTGGTCAAAATTATCCTTAGGAAGGTAGCATTGTGACAGATTTGTAAAGACAGTTTTTCTTTTTTATTTTAAGAATAGACAAATCTGCCCGTGAGAAATAGAGATACCATTCCTTTCCTTTTCTTGAGTACCTGAAAAGTTAAACATACCTAGTCTTGTAATGGATGGAGCCAGGCAAACTTTTACTTTTGGATACTTGTACCAGGTTTTTCCATTTGTCTGAAGAGACGTATGTTTCCATTTCTCTCCTTTCCTCTCTCTGATTTTAGGAGAAGAGAGAACACTCAGAGATTCTTATCTTAGATAGAAACAAAGGAGCAAAGAGAAGTGAAATTATTCCTATTGGACTCTAGATGTTCCAGCTCTTGAAACCTCGAAAGCACAATTTCACATTACACAAAATGTCAGAGACTACAGAACACCCAGATTTAATAATACAATAAATGCCTCCTCATAAGCATTGTTTTTTGAGACTAGGTGCACATTTTTGGGAATTAAGGGGCTGTTAATGTGAGCCTTCAGAAGATAACATTTCTACTTTATTGAAATAAAGTGTTATTAAAATCTCTCACCACTCTGATCAAAACTACAAAAGAAAAAAAAACAAAACCAAAACCTCACCAGCTTGCTATTTTTCACTAAAAAGCTGAAAGGGAATCTCCTACTACTAAATGGTTAAGAGTACTATTAGTGGGTGTGATATTTTCTAGTTCAAGATCTTTCTCTGCTAAATTCTTTCAAATCTCTATTGATTACAGTAATCTGATCCAAATGACTAGTGGATATCCTGTGTAGAATGGAACAAGTCAAGAGAAGAGACTGAGAGAAAATCCTCCTATGACATTCAATAGTCCCGTAATCAGATAATCAATGTAGAACATACTGTGCTGACTGTACTTCGGGATTTGAAACTCCATCACTGCTTTCCAGGACTTTATTTTAAATCTTGAGGCATTTCTCTCTTTCGTATTTGCCAACAGTTCACCCTTATCCATAGGAACCTCTTCACAGAAAGATATTTTCCCATTAATAATATGATCCCAAAAAATGATTTGCCAGTTGAGGTCATTTTGTTGAAAATATATCCACCAGATCTACTCTTAATATTGCCAGAAAATTTCACTTAACTCCCCACAAAAAGGCAAACTACCCCTCCACCAATCACCAACTTATTTTTCCTATTTTTAAACTACATTTTTAGAACAGAGATATTTTAATTTAATGGTCAGCGAAATCTCCCTTGATTTTGGTTTTACAGTTATATGCACCCATATAACCAAATCTATTACATGGTTTTCATATTTTAATCTTATTACATATTTCTTTATTGCTTTTTTTCATTTTGTATTGGGAACATCAAAAGACTGTTCTATTACACTAGAAATATAGGATACTAGTGTATTGGGTTTGCGTGGCAAGGTTTTGGTAGCGGGGGGGCTACAGGGGTGGCTTCTGTGAGAACCTGCTAGAAGCTTCCCCCATGTCCGATGGAGCTGGCTCTAAGATGGACCTGCTGCTGGCCAAGGCTGAGTCCATCAGCGACGGTGGTAGCACCTCTGTGATCACATATTTAAGAAGGGGACAAGGTTGCTGCGCAACTATGCAACAGCAGCCAGAAGAGAGAAGTGAGAGAAACAACTCTGCAGACACCAAGGTCAGTGAAGAAGGAGGGGGAGAGGTGCTCCAGGCACCGGAGCAGAGATTCCCCTGCAGCCTGTGGTGAAGACCATGGTGAGGCAGGCTGTCCCCCTGCAGCCCAGGGAGGTCCA
>NW_008795319.1:674092-682383 GCF_000699145.1 Aptenodytes forsteri | reverse complement strand
AGGAAGGAGCGGCAGAGACAACATGTGATGAACTGACTGCAACCCCCATTCCCCTTCCCCCTGTACTGCTGAGGGGGAGGAGGTAGAGAATTCGGGAGTGAAGTTAAGCCTGGGAAGAAGGGAGGGGTGGGGGGAAGGTGTTTTAAGATTTAGTTTTTATTTCTCATTACCCTTCTCTCATCTGATTGGTAATAAATTAAACTAATTTCCCCGAGTCAAGTCTGTTTTGCCCGTGACGGTAATTGGTGAGTGATCTCTCCCTGTCCTTATCTCGACCCACGAGCCTTTCATTATGTTTTCTCTCCCCTGTCCAGCTGAGGAGGGGAGTGATAGAGTGGCTTTGGTGGGCACCTGGCATCCAGCCAGGGTCAACCCAACCCAACTACCTTTTCCTCCCAAAATGTCACAAATTATCTATTCCCAAAATAAAACATGTTTTCTTTACTATGCATTGTTCAATGTCATACGGTCTATCATTCAGAAAATTGATGGTTTCAGAGTATATGACATAAAAGCCACTATGAAAAATAAATTGCACTGAACTGCATTAATGCATGTGAAGATCCTCACTGCACTGCTACATAAACAGCAAAACAATCTGAATCAGAGATATAAACAAGAAAATAAATAAAGTTTCAAGGGGTATTCAATTTTATTGAATTTAAAAGATTAAATAAATATCCTTATTTTTCTTCTAGAGCCTATAAAGCTCAGATTTTGTTCTTTGGGCTGCTAAAAATGCAAATATCCATCCAGTGAGATTTTCAAAAGCACCTGGCTATTAAATTCCTGATTAGTTTCTATGAGCTTTTGTAAATCCTACTATAGTACTGTCTGCATCTTGAAGTGTCTGAATACCTTTAGAAACCTTGACTGAACTACTACTTGCATTTATCACAGAATAGAAAAGATGAAAGCATTAAGTCTAAGTTTGTAATTAAAGTGTCAAAATGAGATATAACCAAGATACCATAAACTCTAGTAGCAAAAAATGCTCCTCTAACCAAACACTCTTGTGTCAAGTGTGGGGTTTTTTATAGGAGACATAGATGCTGGTTCTTTGTGTGAATAAACATGGTCAAGTCAAAGTACCTGCAGCCATCTTATTGCTGGTAATATTCATTTTTTTGAGTGACTTGCGGGACGCTGAGGTTTTTTGTGATTCTGACAGTCTGTGATTGCTTGTTTCTCTGTAAACAAAAATTTGAGGGCATTACAAAAGAACCCTTCAGTGTAATTTACAGTACAAAATGTATGTTATCTGATATCAGCTAATGGATCCGTAGAAATATGACATATCCATAGAGTGGGGGTGCAATATATAATAGAAATGCTTTATATAACCTCTATTGTTTTTTTGTTCTTGCTATATCAATTTTCTGAACAGCTAACAGCTAACTTTATGGCATAGTAGAGAGACGATAAAATGACTAAATGGTATAAATGTGAATTAAGAGGAAGAATAATTTGTTATTTCAAGTTGGTTTTATAATAATTAAATGTTATATTATCCCCTCTTAAAGTAATTAAGGTCTTATGTAAATTTGAGAAATCTTTTAATGCAGATCCTTTCTTTTCAAAGTATGAATTGTTTCTGCAGTTTTGGTGACAATCTGGAAGAGATTACCTTTGTTTTCCAGAAAATTTTCTGGGTTTATTAACAAGAATTCTCTTCAATGTTAATATGAGAAATGATAAATTATGTCAATAAGTTTAGACTAACTCATTCTACAGTGTTTTGCAAGCACTGTTGCACATCTTGGCAAATCTAAATATCCACGGCTTTACTAGACTTCACATCTATCTCATTTTTTTTAATAATGTATGTACAGACAGCTTAGCTTGAATTTTGTTCATCTTTTTTTACTGGCAACAAATTACCTCAGGATGAAGTCCAATCATACAGTCTTTTCTTACACAAAAATTCCAATAACCACAGAAGTAATCACAGAATTTGGATTGTAATCTGCAGCTTGATCATACTTGTTAGATCTGCAGTCATTCGCTTAATTTAAAGCTCACTGAACAATTATTAAGGTAAGAGTTAAGTTTATCTAAAGAAGATACTGGAAAGATCACCAAATGGTTTAAATGAAAGTACATTATGTCTACTGCCAATCTGTGTATCTCCTCTTGAGGATGCCTAGAGGTCTCATGAGTTCTTTACCACCAAAGTCTTTAGAAGTGGTATCTCTGAAAAATATGGGGCAGCTCTGCCCAAGCTGTGAGCCTGGTACTGGAATCATTTGATGTGATCCGTGACCTAGGTAGTATTAGATTAGCTGCATGCAATTCTGCCTTCTGGCTGTACTATCCAGAAATATCCAAGAATATCAAAACCGTATCATTGACTACAGCTGGTAAACAGTTTATGGGATTTCACTGTATTTGTCAATTCCATTCTAGGTAGCTGGTCTGAAGATACCATCTACACAAATGTCTGAACTATTTTGAATCACAAGATTGAAAGGATCCCATGCCAACAAGTTCCATCTGTCAAATTTGTGTTTATTGGGCCATGAAATTTGCCTCACATCTTGAGCTTTTTGCAGAGACTATCTTCTCCACATTGAAATCAATCAGATTACTACTGACAAGACAAGCTATTTCTACTGAAAAATAGACAGGCTTTAAGCAGCTTACTTAAATTAAAAGAATGCCCACTTATGAAGAAAATATCACTACTAATACAACTACTATATACAATATGTGAAATATATAAGTAATCTTATCTTCTTTATGTATACTTGCAAATTCCTTTTGCTAATGGCTACTCACGTGCAAAGGGTAATCACATGACTGGCTGGATCAGGATCTAATATCAAACAGTTAATATAGAAAAACCCCATAATTTTCTCTACTTTGCTATATTGCAGCATAAGCTGTAATCATTTTGCAAAGTCCTGCAAAAATACAGAATGTTACTCTTCATATAAATATACCTTTCCCTTGTGACAACATAGAGATATTATTTGCAAATTTTATAACAATTTAATCAGATCTTTAAAGATCAAAAGACAAAACAATAGCTACAAATTCCTTTATGTAATGATTTTTTCTAAAATTACAACCCAGATGAAACAAAATAATATGCTCCATTCTTGGTAACACCCTACAAAAAATAAAAAAGGGGCAATGAGATACCATGAGCTGATACCATTCTGGAGGAATTCTAAGAATTTAACTGAAGGCAAAAATTTCAAATTCAGAACCTTATTTAAATGTCCTCCAGAGCTTTTTCTCATTCATCTTACATTAACTGAGAGAAAGAGAGTACAATAGGATCCTTCTGAATGTGTAAATTACCCTGTATTAATAAGCTTCAGCAGCTATATATTCTAGATTTAACTGTTAGAACTCAGCTAAGGCAATAAGACCAAATCAGATCTCAGTAATTCACAGTTTTATAGTTCTTGCTAAAGCAATCTAGAATTGACTTTTACTGCCAAGAGAGGGCATAAGATAATATATAAAAACATACCTACTACACCTGGTTTAGACTTTGCTTTCAAACACGAGTCTTTCTTAAAAATAATTAAAGAAACACAGAATATTCAATAGTCACAATGGAAAAACAAACAAATGAACAAACAAACAAAGAAAACCTGTTCAACTGAGAAGGAAGTTCAGAAAGAGTTGTAATATTGCTGAGATGAAATACACTGAGGGAAAAAAGGGGAAAACCAGCAACAGATAACTGACAGAAAAGGAAACATGCAATGGCTAAAGGAACAAAAGTCTGTGGGAAAGTTCTCATTAAAAATGAGTGTAGGATAATTGCTGTATATATACAGCATTCCACCTCTTTGTGTCAGATTTTCTAGCACAGAGAGGAAGAAGGAAAAATATTCATATTTCTAATAGGTGACATGGATTCCCTTCTATTGCAAAGGCTTTTAAGAACCTCTCTTGGGGAGCAAGGTCAGAATATATGTATTGGTTACACAGGTTTCATTACTGGGGCAGTTACATTTCCATCTATTGCAATGATTTCCAGGACAGAAACTTTAGATTAGTATTGCAAACTGTGCAGATGAAAAGGTTTATATGATTTGAACTAAACAAATTCTCAATGCTTCATATAGCTTTGGTAGAAGTAGCATACAGATCAGTCCAACAATTGCTGGCAACAATGCATTCATATGCATCCACCAAAGATCTGTAAGTGGTTTATAGCAGACATAAAGGTTACAGGCTAAAGTCTAGCCTTTCCCATCTGATGTGCCTATCCTATATGAGGATAGACTATAAAAAACATTTTTTTTGTTTCAATCACCTGAAAAATAATATTAGATCTATGCAAGACTATAATCTGTCAACTCCAGGGTACCTTTTGGGTAGGACAGATTACTGAAAAGAGCAGGTTTGCATGATTTAGTGGCATGTAAAAGACGTTTTTAAATTTTCCAAAAAGAAATAGATGTCCAGGTGATGTGCAGAAAGAGAATATCCTCAAATTGTCTTCGTTCAAAAACAATTCAGCCATTTCCTACAGAAGAAAGAATGGTATAGTTGTCCCCAAAAACTATTTAGTTTATATCATAACTTAAAGATTATAAGTCATGTTTTACCCTCAGGTAAGTGCATGGAAGTCTCACTGAAGACTGTGGATTATAAACATTGAATTGTAAGAAGACAGACATGGAAACACTTGCTCATCATGAACAACGATACTGATTTTTATGCTGGAAAGGAGTTTCTTCCCCTGTCCTTATATACCCTTATGGCATGAAAGTCCAGGTTCATACACCACACTGATGGCGGTTCCTTAGCCTAGACATTTAACTTATGTTCCTAATTGCTAGAAAAACTGCAAACTCTAATTCTTTTTTAGCTTGTGGGTATTTTAACAAAAAAAAGTCATAGTAGATGTATGTGTGCATGGGTGCATGCACAGAACACAGCAGAGGTTTGTAAGTACAGTATCGTACCAAACAAGAACAGAGTAGGTTATTTATTGCCAAGATAATATTAACAAGATGAGACTACTTAGTTGTTATACATGAGAAAATAGAAAATAAATAGCCATAACCTTGCAAAGGCCTTGTTAGTATCTCCTATGTGCCCTTCTTTCTGCTAAGCTTGTTCTGACACATACCCACCCCTGCAAGCAAGAAGACATTGTGCTGGCATAGCTAAACACAGCTGATAGGCATTTTACTGAACAGTGTGTGCAATTTGACCACTAACCTATCAAACAGAGATCTGTGCAGTTGCACATAGCAGGCATTGGAAAATGTGTAGACAGTGACTCAAGCAATGGATTTTGCAAGATAATAAAGAACAATAAAAGGAGCAGGCTCTGCAAATAACCCTGGAGACTGAGAACCACCCAGACCCATAGCTATCGCTGCTTAATATGCAGCATCAGCATCCTGGTGCTGTATACTCACAGCTAATGTAGGATACAAGTGTTAAGATCTAACAGTTTTATATAGGTAAGGATAAGTACTGATAACATAAAAGAACCAACTGTTAGCACAAAATATATTGTTAATCAATGTCAGTTTGGTAAAATTTTGTTTTAAAATTGGTTTGAATTTGTCAGACTTCTAACAATCAAGTCAAAGCAATCTCAAATTCCCTGATACATATATACATTTTTATATATGTTCATTTGCAACATAGCTGAGGTCTTATCAACAATACAAAGAGTCTGTTTCACACATCCTATGTGTTATATATAAATGCTGATGAGGATTGCCTCCTTTGCAGCATGACAATATGCAACTCTTCCTTTCCTTAAGAACCGCTTATGAACCTGTGGGGTCCCATCATGAAAGTGCATAATTAAGTATTCCTGTTTATATGTCATATCCTGAATTTACTTTCCCTGAATTTCATTCAGTTCTTTCAGGATGATTTCAGATAATTAATTACAAGATGCCATTAACAAGATAATTCTACATTATTCTACAACAATAATACTGATCCCTCCAAAATATTTGGGTCCATGAGTTTTTGTAAATGTTTTTATATAAATATTGCAGAAGAAATCCTCAACAAAGGGCAAACTACTTAATTTAGACTAATTTGCACAGGTAAGTATACAAGGCAAGAAAGAGTTTGAGATGAATGTGTACATTGGTATGTTGCAAGTTTAGAATGACTGTAGATAAAAGTTAATGTTTTTATTAATCTACCATTCTAAGACCAACATACTCTGACTTTACAGCTTTTTAGAATACAACTTCCAGTGCAGCTGTAGATATATGTGATTCTCAAGAACTGTAAAATTATATCACAATATATTTGCAAAGAAGCAATTATTCTAATGTCCACGGTTATTCTGCTCCATGAGTGAGGCACTGTGTATACGCTTCACCATACTATTGCAGGTACTACCCATTTGTACCAGCCACCTCAAGATCCTCCATTACAGCACAACATTGTCCAATTAATGTATATTCCTACCATTATCATAGTCAAATAATATACTCCATTTTCTCCTCAGTCGTTCACGTGCAAAATGTTCCAGAGTGTTATTATGGAACAAAATACAGTAGTGGCAACATGAATGCAGGAACAAAGAGCAATGCTAAATATATTCTTACACTGCCACCTGCTAGAAAGTGCCAGGGGCTTAAGAGATCAGAACAAAGCAGACATTTCCCTTTAATTGCTTCAGACATTTGCATTGTGCCATCCTACTTTGTAGTGTTTTGCATGTTAACTAGTTTTTTCTGCCATGTCTTAGGAAACACACATACAGGCATTCTCCAGTCTGAGGGCATGATGTAAATGGAGTTAAAGTTTGTAACAATAAAAGTAAAAAATCAAAGTTCACATTATCAACATTTATATATTTGCAATAAAGACATCTTAAGTGTTTTTAAAAACACCTTAACAAAGCAGGTGATTGCTTTTGTTGTTATTAACTGCAGTGCAGAATCAAAGCCCATGGATGCCTTCTAGTTGGCTTCAATGGGTTTTAGTTTGGATCCCTCCTTGGTGTCCCATCAGCATTAACCTTGGAAGCTGGTCTCCTTATAGCCAGTATGACCAGGAAAATCAGCATGATCAGGATTACTGTACCAGATACCTCAGCCCCTGACAATGTTAACTTAGTGACTCTGCCTTCTTCTTTGCCCTCTTCCTAAAACGTAAGAGATAATAACCATTAACCCTTGAGAGTGTCTTGTTATTAGCTTCAGATTGTGCCCAGATGTGATGGGACATGTCTCAAAGTTTCCTCTGGAACTAGAGTGGAAGCAATTTCATTGGAAACTTTAAAGCTGCTTAATGTTTAAAAGGAGTTTAAAAAAAAAATCACTCTTTTCCCCTTGTTAAAATCACAGAATGCATCATTTCTGTGACAAACATAGAGCCCATGTATATTGTAGAACTGATTCCGTCTTTGGAGATTTTATATATTCCCTGCTCAATAAATTATTAACATTTCATGACATTCCTTTAGTGGAAAAGGATGGTGAGAAAAGGCTTTTAATCAGGAGGAGCCAGCAAGATAGCAGCCTGTTTATGTGAAATTTCCAGGATAGGAGAGAGGAAGGAGATGCTCCCTTTTAAGGTGAAAAATCCTGGTAGGATAAATAAGATACAAAAAATTCCTTACACCTCTACTCCTTCCTGAATGTTCTTTATGCTGATACTTCAGGCCAAAGTTTCAGAAGATCACAAACAGTAATAATAGGATTTAAGGTACTCATCTATAATACTGAGTACAGCCAGAAATAAAACCAACAACAATAATAATACAACCCTCTAGTAAAGGTGTTTTAAAAATAGAACCTTTTTCTGTACGTCCTCACACTTCTTTTTTTTGTCTGTTAGGAAAAGGATACAAAATCTTAATCCCTTGTGCGGAAGTTTTTTCATCCTGCCTATGAGAAATAAACATGAATTGGCCTAAAGACACCTCTCTGGTTTACAAGTCAGGATATTCACTTGAAAGGTCAGAGAAGCTAGTTCCAATCTCTGCTCCCAGGGCTGTTCTGTTTCGGTTTTGGTTTGCTGCCTTGCTGAAAATACAGAAACAAAAATAACCCAGAGGAATCATAGAATCATTAAGGTTGGAAAAGACCTCTAAGATCATCGAGTCCAACCGTCAACCCAACACCACCATGTCCACTAAACCATGTCCCTAAGTGCCTCATCTACAAGTCTTTTAAATACCTCCAGGGATGGGGACTCAACCACTTCCCTGGGCAGCCTCTTCCAATGTTTAACCACTCTTTCAGTAAAGACATTTTTCCTTACATCCAATCTAAACCTCCCCTGGCACAACTTGAGGCTATTTCCTCTCGTCCTATCAGGAAAAGAGACCGACACCC
>NW_008795319.1:662882-673371 GCF_000699145.1 Aptenodytes forsteri | reverse complement strand
CCAGCTTCTCTAGGAGAATGCTGTGGGAGACGGTGTCAAAGGCCTTACTGAAGTCCAGGTAGACCACAGCCACAGCCTTTCCCTCATGCACTAGACGGGTCACCTGGTCATAGAAGGAGATCAGGTTGGTCAAGCAGGACCTGCCAAGAAGATACAACACTAGAAAGTATTGTCAACTATAAATCCCCAAATTATTTGGTTTTTACAAAACATATTCCACATAAACTAGCATAATGGTGTGCAAGCTATGTCATAGCATTTTTCTAAATTATTAAGCCACAACTAGATCATACTGGTGTGCAAGTACGGTGTGAAATACAAGTTTGATTTGGAGGTTTTAAATTTTGCACCAGTTTGGCTGAACTTCTTATTGTTTATATTTGGCTGTTTATTACAGTGGTGTGATATTTAGAAGACAGAGGAATTCATAGCATTGTGTTTAAGATTTGGCAGAAGTATTACAAAACTTCTGCTGAAATGATGAGCCTAGTATTGGCTTAAAGGACTTTGCTTGTCAAGGGAACAAGACTCTCCCGCACTGTACTAGAAACCTAACACTTAAAAATTGAAAAATTTGTGTGCAAAGAGCTAGGAACTCTCACACTTACCCAGAGTAGAAGGTGTACGCAGTGCATCATTTGTCATGGTCACACTCTCATAGTTAATACATGAGTGATGTTCTACAAATATGTTTTGCCTTTCAACATAATTTCTGTGGAAGCAGAAAAAAGTCAGTCTCACTGCCTTCTAGTTCCTTGACAGGAGAGTATCATGGGTTTAGTGCTTATGTGCCAATTAGAAAAATATTTTTCACTTAGCAGTTGAAGTGCAAAGTAATGATACTGTTATTTAATGGAGACACAGTCAGCCATAGAAAGAGACGGTGCGTGTGCCGCAATCACCTACCAGCCCCAGTGTCATTATTGTCACTAAATACTCATACTGTTTTCCAGAATAATGGTCTCAATGAGACCAGAGCTCCAAAATGTAATATGCTGTCAGAGATAGCTGTGGCCTTCACATCTGTCAGTTAACACAGCTGTTTTAATAAAACATAGTGTCTCAGAAGAAGTGTGTGGCTTACTTTTCAGTCCCATAGTGCCAACAGAACTAATGGAAACTACCAAAATTCACCTGAAAGCTCAGTATCAATTTAGCCTGAAGTATGGCAAAAATTTCAGAGTTATTTGTTGCCTGAAAAGTAACAATGCTTGCACGATTTTAGATGAGTGGAAAAAATGATAAATGACTTACAAGGTACATTTACCCCTCTCTACCTGTACTTATATTCTTAGCCCAGTGCAAAAGAGAGAAAAGATTTAGGGAGTCCTATCATCTATGAAAAAAAAATTGGACCCTTCCAATACTATACTTTTCTGTTTCTAGTGCAAGAACATTGTGTGAATTCTGTACTCATTTCCGTATCAAAATGATGACTGAATAGAAACCCACACCTTTTAAACAAGACATACATTTGAAAATTTCTTTGGAAATCTGCCAATTTTAATTGAAGGGATTCTTTCTAGAAATCTTAGGGGACATGCACAATACCCGTTGTGACAAGAAATGTAACGATCTCATGCATACCATTTAAATTGTAGCTGACAAATGCAACAATATGAAATGTATTTTAGTTAAATATGCACTTAAAAGTGTTCTTAAAGGAATGAAAACCAAAATAAAAATATTACATAGCAATACCATAGATCAGGCTTGTTGAAAATCTTTCCTTTTGATGAAAATTAAAAATGTGATTTATTTCCTTTAGCAATAAATGGCTAAGACACCAAAACCTAAGATTGTTTGGCTTCCTTGTATTTCCTTTTGGTTGTGCAGAAGTTGCCTGAATCAATAAATAATAATAATCAGAAGTATGTAATTCACTAATTCCACAAAGATAATGTTTTCTAAATAACAGAGACCACTAATTACTGTAAGTCTTTTTAAAATGCCCCCATTTCTCTCCGACTTTCAGCTTTCATTTTTTTTAAAGTAACCACAGCATTTTAAATGCCAAAACATAAATTATTCTGATGCTAAAAATAGCTCATTTATCTAGCCAGTCATGCACAGCAAACAGATATCCTAGTGCATTTTTCAAAAGAACAGTTTTATTTTAAAGGAAAAAAAAATCAAATAATAAAGCTTAAACATAATTTACTACTTCTATGAGAATATATGTGAACTATACCAGGCTGACTTGACCCTTTAGCACCCTTAAAATATGTGAGCATTTCATATACTATGTTGCTCTGTGTTGTACTTTGCTTTTTTTTTCCCTGTAAACTTTACAAGCAATGAATAACACACAGATGCAGTTGTGAGATATCACCTTAACCATATAGAACTTTAGTGATTTTGATGAGTTTTCTGTATTTAAAAGCAGACTTTGGACAGGTCAAACACACCGACAGAACAAAACAGCCTGTAAAACTAATTTCTGTGGTGCTGTCCTTGACCATCCCAAAATACCTCTACTTTCTTGTGCTGCTAAAGTGGGGCACAGAAGTACAAGAAAGAGGATGGAGAGGGAGGAGGAACAGCAGCAGCGTTTTGTCCAACTCTTGACTGTGTGCACACTGAAGAGGCAGAGCACAATGTTTTCCAGGCATGTGATTTGTGTGAAAAAGATCTTACCAGAGATGATCTTCGTTCAGAATTGTCATTCACCTGCAAAGGATAATTCCCAAATGAGTGCCTTAGTGAAAGCATATGATATATATTAGAAAAATATAAAAGATCTTTTACAAATAGAACCAATTTTCACATCCCATGTGAGCCAGTATCTTAAATCTGGTGGTAACATTCTTCGTAACATTAGCTCATAAATTATATCACAAATTTAATATGGGCTGGGGAAAAATATTCAGAACTGAATAGTCTATAAAGATTATTCGATAATTATCAGCATTTTTAATTGATTGTAACTCACTGTGGACATTAAAGGCAACAGGATGAAAAATATAGTCATGTATTTTCCAGTCTATTTTCCATCATCATTGGTTCCTATGAGAGTTCATTCCACACCCTTGGGTGAGCCCTTAGAAAGATCTTTTCTCCTGCCCTGAAGAGGTTTATCCCTATTACACAGAATTTCAGTGTGCCAGAATATCAAAGCTGATAACCATTTCTTCATCCTAGTGGCAGCTTTTGGCTAGGTACAGAGCTTCTATGAAATACAAGCTGTCAAAGTTCAACATGCTTTTCCTTCATTTTCAACCGAGAATATTTCCTCGGTTGAATAATCAGACAGTTGATTGCAATATTATCACTCATTTCAGTGCTACACATCATTGTTAATGCATTCACCTTGGGCAGCTATTTGTTCAGAAAAGAGAAATGGGGGGTTAGAGAAGTCCTTGTTATAAGGAAAAAACCCTTAGTTCTGATGCCAATGATATAACACTTCTGAATTTTTAAAGCCATTACAAATAAAAGATATTTCTCATGCTTCCAGTGTTGTATAGTTTCTTGAAGTTCAGTTAATGACTTCATTTGATTTTGGCTGTTAGCATTTACCAAAAATGGAATATCCATGGAATGACAGGCCATGTATTCCAGCTAAAACAATGAATCTGAATTATTCCATTGCAGCAAAAATTACTAAGCACAGCAACTACTGATGCTGAGAGCCAAGTCAAACTGAAGTATAGACGGCTATCAATGAACACAGCATACATCTAACGCGTGGAATACAGCGCAGTAGTAGGAAATCCCATTTCCCAGTTTGTGCCCAGTTTCTTTAAACACCTTGGTAAGAAAATATATATTGAGACCTACCACTACCTGTTCTCAGAAACGATTGATGTTTATAAGATGCATTGCTCTTAAAAAAAGGAAAAATGCTCCCAAGTTAGTTTGAACTGCTAGTGATTTACTCATTTTTATTTTTTTAATGCTGTCGTTGCTATGGTGATTTGCCACTAGCTGCAAGCAGGTACTTTCAGCACTGGTTATATTCCTACATCTTACCTGTCAAAGGGGTGCCAGGCCAGCGTGTTTGGTGTGATACGCTGTTATTTTTCTACTGTGAGGCACAATTCTCAGGTAATGCAGTGCTGGTAATACTGTCACTGTTTTTGTGATATGCCTTCTCTCTCGTGCTCACCAATGACAACAATTACACCAAAATTATGTGCTCCAGAATGAAGGTTACAGCCTACCCAAATCCTTGTGGGTTTATTGTTACTGTTCAATTTTTATGTAAATTGCATGGCTTTTTTTTTTTCTCTTTTTTATACTTCTCCATGTCACAAGGAAGTTACTACTAAGCTAGTAAGCATTTAGGGTACTTTGCTGTATTTTAAAGCAAAAATCTGCAGTAGCAACCCAGAGAAAAGGATCTGATTTACAAAAGTGTTTCTGTAATTAACAGAGTTACATCCTAAAGCTCTGCTCAGGCACACTTTTACTGAGGTCAAAAGGGGGTTGATGGGAATGAGAATTTCTTGACTTGTCAATTGTGAAAAATTTCATATAGGCAGCCACCTTAGTAATGTGTTGGGGGGGAATATTTAAAGATTTAGCACTGGACTGCTGAGTAATACAAACCAAAGCAGGAGAAGGTAATTTCAGGAAGCTGTACTAAACTAGTTCCATTCAATACCCTTTTCATCTTGTCCACCAGTGTCTGGTTGCCTACACCAAGAAAGCATTTAGAAGAAATAGTGAATATTTAACATAGCAAAAGTGAGTTGACTTTCAGAAAACTTTTGTTGGTAATAGCCTTTAAATGCTATGGAACTTTGTGCTTTAAATAGAAAAATGTACTAGTTTATTAAGTATTCATTCATATACACATAGATAAAGGATACAGATGAAAGCAGAACATCAACATGACCTTTTCTAATATAAAGAAATGATGGAGAGAAGTGAGTTCTCCATGCCTTTATTTTGTTCCTTTTAAAGTATTAAGGATGAACTGCCACCTGTGAAATTCAGAAGTAGTCTTTTCAACAGTTACTCCATCTCTGGTCTCACTGAAACCATTCACCAACATCCTTTCTGGGCATATAGTTGCAGTGAAAAACGAGAAAAAATTGAATCAAAAAAGACTTGCTTACAAGCAGAAGGGAAGCAAAATGAAATTCTGTAATCCTATTTTTCTTGCAAAGAACATCTAGTACTGTGTTTATTCAATGTGTGATTGAAGTTTCTTGGACTATCTCTTAGGGCTCCATGAAAGAAGACTAAGAAAGAAAAGTGCGGTTATGAGAGGTATGCACAGAGAATAAATTGTTCATCCGTTAATCAAAGAAGCTAGAAACTTGCTGGCTGAGTAAGTGAGAAGAGACAGGAACATGCAGTCACAAACCTCCAGGCAGGTTGCAGAGTCAGTCATTCTGGTTGCAGGGAAAAACAAAGACTTTGTATAAAGAGGACAGAAAGACTGGAAACGAAAAACTGAAAAAAAATCACAGAAAAACAGGTCAGCAGAAACCAGAAATACTCAGAACATCTGTGCCCTGTAGCATCCTTCCACTCTACAGTTGTTCAGGAGAACAAACCTGTAATATTTATTAGAGTTTTGATGTATCAGTCACAGGAAATGATTTCAGATCAGAAGGCAAAGTTCACAGGCATGCATCAAAATTAAAAGTTGTATAAAATGTACAAAATACACTTGAAAAACTCTGCTTATGAAATAAGGGAGATTTTTTGTGCATAATTAGCAGCCATAGTTGGACAAAACTGCAGAGTATGAGTTAGTTTTATCATGGGAAGAGTTAATCAGATTAATCAGATTTTTTCTGTGCAGCCATGAAACTAGTCAGAATTTTTTAAATTTCACTGAGCTGCTCATTTCCTCTGCTGTTTAAAACAAGCTAACATCAACATTAACAAAATTAGAAAATCCATGATAGTTAAGCTGTGGAGTGTATCTACTTAGAGCATTCTGATTAACCAGATAAGAAACCTTTCTTGTCAAAAGCCATTGTTCATCAACTGAATTAAGAAGTTTTGCCTTTTTAATGAAGGTTTATTATTTTAATGAAAGATTAATGAGGGACAACTATTGTCCTTCAAAGAAAGAAACAGCAACAGAAATTGGTATTTCACATTTAATCAATTGCAAGTGTGCAACTATTTATGGCATTCTCTTAAGGTCATTTCAATACAAGTCAGAGACCACATTTGCAAGCTGTACTTGTAACAGATAATACAAAGCATGCAAAAGGCAGCTGATCTTAAACTCTGGCATCACTGTCCTTAAAGAGCAGCAGGTTGAGATATGGATCTGTAAAATGAAAATCATTTTGCAAGGGCCACGGTTTTCTTCCTCACTCTAATAACATCTAGGTGCCTGTACGATTATCTATAGCTAATATAAGAACTTCAGCTTTTCACGGTTCCACGTTTCAGTAGGCTCTACCTTGGAATACTGTCTTACTCAGACACACTTTTTGATGTCAAGAATATGGTTAAAACTGGTTTTCATAAATCTATGGTTTACGATACATTTGCTAGATCTTCTAAATAACTGTAGGTACAACTTAAGAATGATTTTTTATTCCTGTTGGTTTATGATTGCATCAGTAACTGGATGTCAGAGAATTTCTGTTTACTGCCTGACATGGTTGTCTGAGCTGCATTAGCTGAAAGAAGACTGAAGTGCAAAAAGCCGATGGTTTTGACTTAACTCCTTGCTTACAGATGGACTTAGTCTTTAACTAACCTTCACAAAACTGTTATATAGTAGCCAAAGAGATTTACAGCCTTAGACATGCAGTTGTTCAACTATGCATTGTGAGAGCTGACAAGTAACTTAGGATTTCTTTTTTCCTGTATTCCATTTTAGATGCTTACTATAGGATTATATAAACCTCTTTTATGCTGTTTCATACAAATAAATAGTTTTACTGGGCTAACTTAGAATGCTGCTGGCACATATTTTGCTGAGTTATTCTAACTCATGTCCTGTTATTCCCAAATTAGACATCACAAGATTACTTTCAAAGTTTAGCATTAAAAGTAGATGAACACAGACTATAAAATTGTATGGCAAGAGTCCTCATTGGTATTGGTTGAATGAATCATATTCTAAAGCCAATAGTTTGTTGCTTATGGGCTATGCTGCTTCGCTGATAGGATTAACAAACAAATTGATAAATAAATCTTCCTTGAAATAAGAATGTATAAACTTACAGTAGTGTTTTATTGATTTGTTGCTTCACTGTTTTAACCTCTGAAATTTCTTCATAAGAACCTTCTCTAGGTAAAGAGAGATTTGTTTGGTTTTTTCAGCATAACAGACTGCTCTTTAATTTAAGGTACATTTATTTCAAAAGCAAGGGAATAGATTTTATGTATGCACCTGTTCCAGAGAGCAAACTAGAGATAAACCCATTATTTTCACCGGGGTTGGGCATTCATTCAACCTACAGAACACCAATGCACAGGAAGTATAAGAAACATCAAATGGTAGGCAAGGTGTTAATATCAACAAAATCCATTTCTAGATCTGTGAAGCGTAGGCTTAGCGATCTTGACAAGAGTGTATTGAAAATGGATTGGACCTTCATTGGCTTAGAGGACTTCCTTGTATAGTTGCAACAGTTCAGAGGATTTAGCATTTTTAACTCCAAGAAATGCAGTCCTCCAGTATTTAGAAAGCCACAGCTTTCCCTGCCCCCTTCATGGTCTCTTGTTATATACCACATTGTGCTAACTCTCAGTGCAAGAATCAAAGTAAATAGAGAGGACTGGGTGAGGGAAAATAGCCAGCACATTTTCTTGTCCATGGAAAGACAACAGAACAGAAAAGTAGCACTCATCCTTTGGGGAGTGTGGCTCAAACTCTGCAGTCAGAATTACTTAGCTTCTTTGATGAGAAGTTAATTCATACTTATATATTTGTTACCTGTTAGAGACAATGGGCTAGGTAGTACCTAGCAAGGCAAGATTTTTGTAAGTCATAAATAGGAAAGGAATTAAAAACATACAAAAATTTCTTCAAAGGGATAGATCCCAGGTAGAGAATAATAAAAAGCAATTGTGTTTTCTTTGGTTTTTTTCTGAAGGAAGGATCTTAATGAAAGCATAAGCTATATAGATGAGGTACCTATTTAATACCTTCACCATTCTATCTCCATTTGCTACAAGCCAAAAATGAAAAGCCAGACATCTGTAGAGTCTTTGAGATCAATACATGGCCCACAAAGCAGAACTATTGGCCCACATAACTCTTGCCTTTCCAGTTGCTGCAAAAGCTGCAACAGTGTGGGGAACACCCTGTTACAGAAGGAATTTTTGGTAAACTGTAGAGGACTTTCCCAAGTTCTCCCAATCAGAGTCACGCATCGGCCTCATCAATTCTTTATTGCATGTAGCAGAGCATGAACAGTGAAATCTTTTCCTCTGGGCCAGACATAGGGAAGATAAGTGTTTTATGCAATGATACCACTTCCACATGTTTGGCATTGTAACATGCATTCAGGTGGAGGTTTGCCACCCTATATAATATAACAACTATCCCTTAAGCAGTCTTCTTGCCATCACAACAATAAGATATATGCAGCTGCAGTGACCCAGTGGCCCAAATACTGGCACTCAAATACTAACGTAACTTTCCAGAATGGAAGATAAATGGCGCATACCTACTGTGTAAGGTCAGAAAACTGCTCAGAAAACCTAAACTAGATTCCAAGGTTCCTTATGGAGACACTGAACCAAATTAGATGCTTCCAAGTGCATCTCCTTCATGATGAAAGGAGAGCAAACTAGTGTGAGTGAGAGGAAAGTGCTAAGCACAAGATGTATTTGATTGCAACCCTTCTAAGAGCTTATGTTTTGTGAGTCAGGCTGCATTTCTTGCAGTCCAGATCCAGGCAGCTGGGCCTTTCTACAAAGATAATTGTCCAACTGAGCAGAGATGAAGCTTTTCAAAGCCCAGAAGCCACATCAAGTAGCCATTTTGCCTAGAGAATTACCCCCAAAATGGACCACCTGGATTAAATTCCTGTCATAGTCTGCTCAGAATTCACATACTGTGACAGTGCTTTAACCTTTAGCTCTTTTGGTGGAGTACAAGGAAAGAGGGAGGGAGCCTTATTAATCCAGCCAACACTGGAGCCAAAGGACAACAGCCAAGAAGAACCACTTGGTCCCCAGTGAGGAAGGTGTTCAGGGTCAAAGTGGCAGCCCGGTGTTCTAGTCCCTGCTACTAAGAGTGTATGTGCGCGTATGTTCACCAGTCCCTAGATAAAGAGCAGGTTTGAGACAATGTCCAGCCATAAACTGTTTCTAGAGTGTGGTACATTACCCTGTAGGGAATACAGAATTCACTACAGAGCAGTACATGTAAGTAGAATAACAGAATCACAGAGTGGTTGAGGTTGGAAGGGATCCCTGGAGGTCATCTCGTCCAACCGCCCTGCTCAAACAGTTTCACCCTAAAAAGATTGTCCAGGACTATGTCCAGACAGCTTTTGAATATCTCCAAGGAGGGAGACTCCACAGCTTCTCTGGGCAACCTGTGCCACTGCTTGGTCACCCTCACAGCAAAAAAGTGTTTCCTGATGTTCAGATGGAGCCTCCTGCATGTATTAAAAATATATTCACCAAGTACAAAATATATCATGTTTAGTTATATGTTAAGTTGGCTAAACAATGTAAGATTGACAACTCTGATGATTTGGTGAGAGTCCTTTATCCCAAAATGTCAATGTTAGAAAGGTTCAGAAAAGGCTAGGTTCCTTCCAGTCTTTCCGCACAATAAAGTTAAGTGTTTCTAATATCCTTACGTGAAAAATGACTAAAATGTATGTGTTAATTAAAAGTTTTCTTCAAGTACAGAAAATAAATCTGAAGAAGTTTGAACAACTGTGAGTAGAGATTAGAATGAAAACTTACATGCAACCCTATTTGCAGTAGTTACTAATACACTTCCTGATGATTAATACTATTCATCAGATTAGTCACACAAAGAATAACAAGGGGGTTTTCCTCTCGACAAGAAATTTACACATGAAAATAATCACAGACACATTCTGTATTCAGCTTTGACTGGGATCAGATAACTTAAAGCTCCAGCATTCCAAACCCCTTTTCCTGCCAAATTTAGGATGGCTGAGGAATGTTCAGGATGAAATCCAGATCTTTGTTTTATCATTTAACATATATTATATATTTATTTGTATCTCTCATCACAAAATAGGGTGGGGGAGGGAAAAATGGTAAAAGAATTAGGAGGGAGTGATTATCATAAGGAGATGAATCTGAGTTTCCTCACTGTCCTGGTTTCAGCAGGGATAGAGTTAATTTCCTTCCTAGTAGCTGGTACAGTGCTGTGTTTTGGATTTAGGGTGAGAACAATGTTGATAACGCACCGATGTTTTAGTTGTTGCTAGGCAGTGCTTACACTAGTCAAGGACCTTTCAGCTTTCCGTGCTCCACCGACTGAGAAGGCTGCAGGTGCACGGGGGGCTGAGAGGGGGGCACAGCCGGGACAGCTGACCCCAACTGGCCAAAGGGATATTCCATACCTTGT
>NW_008795319.1:657789-662793 GCF_000699145.1 Aptenodytes forsteri | reverse complement strand
GGGGGGGGGGGGGGGGGGGGGGGGGGGGGGGGGGGGGGGGGGTTATTTCAATTACTAAACTGTTTTTATCTCAACCCACGAGTTTTTCTCACTTCTACTCTTCCAGTTCTTTCCCCCATCCCACCGGTGGGAGGGGAGAGTGAGTAAGCGGCTGTGTGGTGCTCAGTTGCCCACTGAGGTTAAACCACGACACTCACTGACCCATAATTTCTGAATGTATCTTTGTTTCAGTGGATTAATTACTCAAATCAAATTGAATGATAAACTCAGTCTAATATAAAACTGCAGAGCAGAGTAGTTTTTAATTTTTCTGCATTTCAGATTTTTATAGATCTTTGTCCCAAAATAGACCTACTTTGTTTTCCTGTTTATGAGAATGTGAACAAAGCTGGGGAAACAATAAATAACAGTAACAACTGTTGCTAGACGAAGTGTCGTGATCCACCTTGCAAATAATCTCCAGTATCAAATTTTCTGAAAGAAAATTAGAATTAGACTGCAGTCTAAACACAGGCTTCAGTGACTTTGAATCTAGAATTTAGAAACAAATATAAGTGATTGTTATGATTCTTTACAAATGTCTGTTATGTTAAGTTATTCACCTGTACATGGGGGTATGTAATAACCCACCCTCTGATTTAAAGCCCATACGACCCTTCAGTCAATTAGAGACATTAAATCCTTTTCATGAATAAATAACTGCTACAGTACGTGTTTGTAAAAGTACACACTGGATATGAACTTGCTATACTTTAAAGCACTGCAAAAGATGAGTAGTCCATATGGATACTGACTTACACATATCACACGCAGCAACCAAGTGCACTTCAATATCATTATAAGTCACATCAAAATGCTCTTTCAAGCATTATCTTTTCACCCCTAGCATAACATCTCACTTCACAGTACAGCTCAATAAATGTTTTTTATTTAAAATCTAACAAGTCCCTGCAATGACCTACTTCCGACCAGTTACCTGAGTTACTGAACTGATCTTTCAGCAAAGCCAGAAAATAAGATGCGCAAGCTAAGGTCAGCATTCTCATGTTCTGCGCACTGTTCAAAAGGCCTTGTAAGACTCATTCGAACAAGTCTTGGACATAGTACAACTGAGCAATCAACAGATGAAGGAAACAACAAGGAGAAAAATTAAATATTCTATTTGCAGTTTCTTGAGAAGGACTGCTTCAATGAGATATGAACACCTGCTATTCTGCAGCTTGTCTTAGCTGCAGCGAGGTCATGGGACAATAGCATATCAGAAAAGGGGAAGGGTTTCTTTATCCTATGCTACTACCTGTGTGCACGGGTGATTTTTCAATCAATTCTGCTTTCTGACTCTTAATTTTCTTCTGACCCACCCCTGCAAACTAGCAAAGGTTACTTATTAGTAAGACCTATTCGCTCAAAGTTTAGAGCATGTCTCAGCAGGTGTTTTGTTTTACAGCAGAAGAAAATGGTTTTGTTGAAGAAAATATTGTTTATATTAGGCAGACAAGTGATGGAACTTTGTAAGTTGGAAAAAAAAGAAAAATTCCACAAAACATCTTGGTTGAGATCCAGAAAGTTTAGGGCCCACAGAAGCAGTTTACTAGATTGAAATGGTGTGCTGGTTTTGGCTGGGATAGAGTTAATTTTCTTCAGAGTAACTACAATGGGGCTCTGTTTTGGATTTGTGCTGGAAACAGTGTTGATAATACAGGGATGTTTTGGTTATTGCTGAGCAGCGCTTACACAGAGTCAAGGCCTTTTCTGCTTCTCACACCACCCCACCAGCGAGTAGGCTGGGGGGGCACAAGAAGTTGGGAGGGGACACAGCTGGGACCGCTGACCCCAAGTGAGCAAAGGGGTATTCCATACCATACGATGTCATGCTCAGCATGTAAAGCTGGGGGAAGAAGAAGGAAGGGGGGACATTCGGAGTGATGGCGTTTGTCTTCCCAAGTAACCATTACGCATGATGGAGCCCTGCTTTCCTGGAGATGGCTGAACACCTGCCTGCCGATGGGAACTAGTGAATGAATTTCCTGTTTTGCTTTGCTTGCGTGGGCAGCTTTTGCTTTACCTATTAACCTGGCTTTATCTCAACCCAGGGGTTTTCTCACTTTTACCCTTCTGATTCTCTCCCCCATCCCACCAGAGGGGGAGTGAGTGAGCAGCTGTGCGGTGCTTAGTTGCTGGCCGGGGTTAAACCACGACAAATGGAAATCAACAAAAATACTCATACAATATTTGTTTATGTGTGTAACTTTATAAAAATAATGTTTTCCAACGTTCAGCAAAAACTGAAATAAAAGCAAATATATCATAATTGCAATGATTTAACCTAATTACTAGTTTCCACTACTGTTTACATCATGTTTTATAATTTCCAAATTTTTTAAATTTGGGTGTTTTCCCATGAAAGAAGAGCTAAAAAGTAAGCAGCTAAAGTACAACAAATAGGCTGATCGTGTCTTGGTTTGCCATCAGAAACAAAATGGTTTAACTTCTTTCCTCTCACAGTGTACAGATAAGCTTCACAATCATTGACAAAGACTCAGTGACTGGTAGGTGGTGCAACTGGGACCAATGGCCCATGAGAAAATTGAGATTTGAAGGAAATTGCCTTCTTGGAGGAAGCCCAGTGTGGTGACTCGCAACCAATGAAAGGAGGCAGGTTGTCTGTGCTCTGCCGCTGAAGTAAATCAAAGTCCTCTAAGTGTTGCCTCTTGGTGGACACTCAGGAAAAGACATTCCCAGTACTAAGCCATTACTTTTACATGGTATTCATGGGTGCATCTACAAGTCTGTTAAGGATGTTGCCCATCACAGGCCTTTTAAGGCAAAGTCCAGCTGTGCACTTATGGTTTGTGTGTCTGTTTCATATAAGCAAGCATATAAGTGGGATTGTAATGTAGCCAGCCACATGACCAAGCACGTATCTGGCCAGTGAGGTGAGCTGCCACACTGCAAAATCCACAAAGCCAGAAGCTAGGTTAGTGTAAACCTGGTTATTCCTCTGAGAACAGATGTGGAGACAAGTGCTGTGCTCCTTTCCTCCTTTGTCTCCTCTTCCTCACCATCCCCAAGCCCCAAAAGATCAGAATCTTGGAAAAAGATCAAGCCATTTAATAACAGACACATGAGATTTCTACAAAATATACTATGCATGACCACTAAGACATTTTACAGCACCAGGATTGCTATTTCACTTTTCCATGGCATTGTCCAGATGGGAATTAAGCATACCTCCCAAATATCAACAAATGGTAGTCAATAGGCATATAACATATAATGACAGAGATGAAAATTAGATAGATCACTCTGCAGCATATGCATATACCAGTTCAAATATTATTGCCAGATGCATCTTTAAACACACTTCTTACCATCTGCGGCCACAGGTATGAAAACTGCATTTCCTTCAGTTGGAAAGATCCTCTGCTATAAATGAATAAATAAATTTAAAAAAAGAAGTTTCAGAACACAAATGATCAAGAGATGCAGGAATATTTCTGCTTGTTCGTGCATCTCTCTTGAATACTTTTTCAGTGGCTGGTTGCATGCGAGTACACAGGATAATTCTTGTTTAGGAATTTTGCCTGCCTGTCACTAAACTGCTGTTATTAGAAAAGGAGACCTGGTTATGGGACCCAGTTTATTCATTTATTATTTTTGTTAATTGAATATTCCTAAATGGTACTGGGCAACTGGCTCTAGGTGGCCCTGCTTGAGCTGGGGTTGGACAAGATGACCTCCAGAGGCACCTTCTATCCTCAACCATTCTGTGAAATTCCAATGTCTTTCCATGCTGAGCTGCCTGCAGCCTGTTGGCTACACAGGTGTTTCTTCACGCAATTGCAGGGTTATTTTGTCAAGTGCCTTCTAAAAGCAGATGTTCTTTTGTATGCGCTCCTTCCAGCTATTCATGCTTAAAGAGTAAATCACTTTTCTTCTGTCCTGCTCACAGAGAAAGAAAATCCCCCCTTTGATTCTGCTTGTGCCATTTCCCAGTTACTTGTCAATAGGACAAATTGCCCTGCCTTTCTCCCCTTCATGACAGTCCTCAAGGCCTTTGAAATCCCTGTCTCTTATCAAAGTAATGTTCCAAATATTGTCAGTAATGCAACAACCTCTATTTGAACTCTCTTTTCAGTTACCTAGCAGAGTAAGCAATTCTCACTTGTTACAGGAAAGGAAGGCTGGCCATTTTCACTGTTGGCAGCATTCATTATAAAAAAAAAAGTTCCAGAAAACAGTTGGTTCTTTCTTTGCAGTTTTTTCTCTTTGCAACTCTGGTTACACTTTTATTTCCATTTAATTGTTTTGACTCAGTTTTATGTCTTTTTACGCCTAACTGCACTCCTGATACCAGGGCAGATACTGTTATAAACAGAGGATGAGAAGGATACTAAATCAACGAAAATGTCAGATTCCTGCTGTCCTTACTGGTCACTGGTCCTGGTTTTGTCCATGTGCCCTACTGGACGTATCTTTCCTGTAGACACTACTACCCAAACTGGTAACAATGGACAAGGAGAAGGCTGAGGTACTCAACAAATTTTTTACCTCAGTCTTCACTGGCAACCTCTCTTCCCACCCCTCCTAAGTGGATGGACCACAAGGCAGGGACTGGGGGAGCAAAGTCCCTCCCACTGTAAGACGAGATCAGGTTCGTGACCACCTGAGGAACCTGAACGTACATAAGTCAATGGGACCTGGTGAGATGCATCCCAGAGTCCTGAGGGAATCGGTTGATGTAGTTGCCAAGACACTTTCCATGATATTTGAAAAGCCACGGCAGTCAGGTGAAGTCCCTGGTGACTGGAAAAAAGGAAACATTGCACCCATTTTTTAAAAGGGTAGAAAGGAGGATCCTGGAAACTACCAACCTGTCAGCCTCACCTCTGTGCCTGGGAAGATCATGGAACAGATCCTCCGGGAAGCTATGTTAAGGCACATGGAGGACAGCGAGGTGATTCGAGACAGCCAGCATGGCTTCACCAAGGGCAAGTCCTGCCT